>NW_010113368.1:12845-36595 GCF_000699245.1 Pterocles gutturalis | reverse complement strand
TTCCCTACAAACACTGGAAAAAATTATCAGTGAGAATCATCATTCTTAGTGTTTCTTTTATTTGTACAAGCTGGCTGGCAAGATGAGAATTAAGGTATGCATTATTAGCTATTTAAATGTTTGTGGTAAGTGCTACTGTTTACTACCTATCAGTAAATTACATGAATATTTTGCTTCAGTGATCAGCATTCGTCTGGGTCAGTGATCATTCCAATAATGGCATTGGCTACTTTGTTCTATATTAAGAAAATTCCACATAGAATCAGGTTCACAAATCCTTACCTCCAGACACCATAAAAGAGAAGAAACCATACTGCCCTGGGGTGAAGAAATGAATCTGATGATTGATTTTATTTAAAGCAGTTGGTATTTTTTGCATGTAGTAGTACAAGTATTCACAAGTGCTTTTCACACAACGTTTGTGAGTTGTGTGTGCAAAGAAGAGATGGGTGTTTCAGATAGGATTTCAGCTTGTTGACTGTAAAGGATTTACAAGGGCACACACTATTACTACATACCACAGACAAGAAGCAAGCCAAAATGTCTCTGCATGTAAGCATGCTTAGGTGCAATATTGTGGGTAACAGGGAACAGATGTTTTACAGTGTAGGCTTAATGTTCAGTTTTGTTGAGTTATTTTTGGTAAAAGTTTCTTTCATGATTGTTGCCTTTTGTACAACCCAGCTGCAAGAAAGAGAGCAAATGCTGGAAGTGTGACAGCAGTATATCTTTTATGTGAAATATCTTGTACAGCTTAATGTGCAATAAAAGAAAGTTATATCTGTCTTCAGTGTAAAGTTTCTGGCATTCAAGCCTGTACGTACAAGTGGGGGAAAGAAACCTTTCTGTTTTTCAATATTGAGTGAAAGGAGAGTCATAAGAAGATGATCCTTATTAAGATGTTGCAAGAGTATGTTATCACCTTCAAATATTTCCTACAAAAGTGGTTGAAATTAATAAACAATGAAGGCACATTCCTTAACCTACAGTACATGCTATTTATCTTTCTACACCACAACACACTGCTACAACTGTATTAAAACTTACTGAAGCATTAGTACGTGCTGTTCTCAGACACACACACTGGAATCTCATATAGTAAGTGGAAAGCTAACCATAATAGCAATTTAAAAAAAAAAAAATAAACCATGTATTGTAACAGTACTTCCAGATATAAAGGTTTTCTTTTAGAGACCTGAATAGATTCTTCTACTCGCACTAAATATCTGTGTAATACTAAAAATTTCAGAATGTTCAGAACATCTAGATCAGTTGTCTTCTATAATATTTACTGTTCAGCAGAGCTCTTACCCTGACTGAAACATTATACAAACAAATCGCTCAGAATTTCTTCCCCTTAACTCAGATGTCCTGTGTGCCTTGTCACATGCAAGAATAAAAATTCCCTTATAGCAACCGTCAGCCCAGAAAACCACAGACATCTGATATGAGATAAAAGCAGTATGCCCGCTGATATCTGACACAGCGCTATTTCAGTGAGAAAGCAGAAAAAAAAAACCCCTCTGTCCGATGATGTAGCATCTTTCAGCCATGGATTTCACAACCCAAGTTTCCTCTGCACATTGTAGCTTCACACTTAATACAGTATTTTGCCAGTATACTTCCTTCTCAGTGGACAGATCTCCTTGGTAAAGAATTAGTAATAACTTCCTTGTGTTTCTTGTAATGTTCTTGATAGATTTCACTAAGGGGTTAAAGAAGTTATCAAAAGACTTTAAATTAGCTGGAAAATGTTAGTGTAATGTTTTACTGCTAGAAGAGTGACTCTAAAAGGAATATTACAGAAATAATTTTAAAACCTTGGAGGAACAAAACTGTGGTAACTACACAGAAAATAGTATCTGTATTGCTAAAATAGATATTACTGGTAAATTAAATTATCTCGCAGCCACTCCTTGAGCTGGGCCAAAATTATACTGGGTGTAACTCCACCGATTTGATCTGAAGTCAGTACTGCTGCTGCTGGGGTAAATTTTATGCTTCTTAGAAATTTTAAGGATGGGATGAAGCATAGGGGCTCCAAGCGAGTTACTAATGTACCAACTGCGATTAGTAGCATTGACTACATGGAACTGCAGTCCCTATGAATAGAATTTTGCCTCAAAAGTAGAATTAATCACATTCAAGGATTATGTTAAAGTGTTGGATATGAAATCTAGTAAGAATTCTTTGATACTATGACATTATGAAGTTTTTCTTGTACTGAACCTAGGGGGCCCAGTGCAACCCCAAGGAATGCAATCACAAAGCCAGGAGCCATTGCAGCCACAGCGCATGTACCCCCCCGGGCAGGCAGCAAAGCCCTCGGCTACCCAGCCACAGCGGCCACCTGGACCTACAACTCAGCAGCCACGTCCCCAGGCTCAAGGTCCTCCCAGCACCAGGTTATCAAAGGAAGCAGAAGCGCAGCCGCAGCCACAGCCCGCTCCACAGCCCGCTCCACAGCCCGCTCCACAACAGAAGCCTCAGTCGCATCCACAACTTAAGTAAGATTTGCTTTCTCCATGTTCTTTTCTCCTCATAACACAGATTTTGTTGTTGTAACTGTAATTTGGGAGTTGGTCTAATATTCATGAAAAAAAAAAGTCCGTATGTTCCCAAGTCTAAAACGAGGTTAAAACATTTCAAAATGCTTATTCTCTGTTTGTGATTAGTAAGACAGCATCATTCGTTGTCTTCTAAGCACTACACCAAATTCAATTTATTAGTTGTGCAATTTCTGCCCCAACTAGGTCTGCAAACTCATCATGTTTCTCGTATTTGTTTTCTCCTTTTTATGTCACTGACTCATGATCTGGGTGTGCTGTAAGCCTGCACAGAAAAGAGGAAGCCTTATCTAGTTCAACTTTTAACCTTGCAGTCACTCAGGCAGCAGGTTCCCATTTCAAAAGGCCTATCTCAGAAACAGCCCAAATGGTCATGCTAGCCAGCGGCTGCCAAGCCGCGTGTCTTTACGGCCGCAGTTTGTTCGTGGTCAGACATTGCTACTGCCTGTACAGCACAAGCCGTTCCCACAGGTCCTTTCCAGAGCGGGCTGCAGGACCCGCACGGAGAGCGCTCTGTAGTTATCTCACTGCTGGAGGGTTCCGGCACGCACAGTGTGCCACTGTTGCTGTATCCTGCCAGCCGCACGCTACGGCAAAGAACATGGAAAGGATCTGTAGCTGTAGCCCCTCTCATGGCTCAAACCCCGTGAACAGAAAGCGTGGGGAAGGTACAAGCAATGATTTGCTGTTTTTTCAACTTCGCGATCCTGACACACACTGCTGCCAGCAGAGCTCAGACACATGCTGCTCCCTTTGGTAAATACAAAGACTGGCACGTAGTCTGTGTTTTATCCAAGTAACACAGATCCCCTTTTTCCGCCCCCTCGTATGCTAACGCTAGTGTGAACCGATTCTGAATCCTCACCTGAGCACGATTCAATGCAAAAGATGTGTTAGGTGACAATATGCAAAGATGACAATATTTTCTCTGCCTCCCTAGGACGGTGTATTTCTGTATGCTGTTTTATAATCATGAAACTCAAATTGATTAATCCATTATTTAGGTATACCCAGAGAATATGGAGGTCAGTTTTCTTAAGCAAGAATTGAAGACTCTAAATTAGTTTGAAACTTAATTTGTGAACTTCTGACATTTAAGAAAAACAGTTTCAAACAGATCCAGAAGAACTGTACTGTTTCTCAGCTTTCTCCCTTTCCTTTAGTTCTTTGTTCAAATCTAGATTAATTTTTCTTTTCTTCAAATTGAAGAGAATAGCCTCTACTTAAAATAAAAAGGGAGAAGTTAAAGTTTTTAAGACGCAAGCCATAGTAAGAGTAGTTTTTCTAACTTTCAAGAAGCAGCTTGAGGTCCACACCAAGACTCAGATCTCCTGCCTGTAAGATTAACTCTATCTATTTGCATGTGTATGCTTTGTATTCACCCACATGCTGTTGCCTAACCTGTATGTACATGTTATTGATCTGTGAATAAATATTTAATTAGGCTACTTATTGTGTTACTAATCAAGTCAAGTGCTGCTTCCCACCCTCCCTCTTTCAGTGAGTACAAACAAACATTTATCAGTCTATTCTCATTAACACAACTATAATTTATGAAAAACCTAAAATGCCTGTAGCACTGTTTGCTGTGCATTATTAGTTTAGAGGTAGAGAAGTTGCAAACCATGGGGAGTATAAGAAAATCTGAATAAGAAAAGTATTTCAGTTTTACTATAGCCAAAACTGAAATCCTATTATTGTACTGAGATAAAAATGAAATCAGTTAACTAGGTTTACTAATGCATGGTTATCTTCATAAAAAAGATTATAACTCATTAATGTTTTCTATGTAAATTCAAGCCTACTTTAAAAATATTATTTTATCTGACAAGTCATGAGTTAAAGTTTTAAACTTCAGACATTTTCCTTCTTGTATGTTATTTTATTCCTGCTTACAGGGACTCATACCACAGTTAGGAATTACACAGTAGGGAATTTTTTTTACAATATAAAGTGTCCCTGCTTTAAGGATCCAATGTCAACTATACATAGAGAGAGAAAGAGCACATTACAACTTTAGGCTTCATTCTTCTTGCCAATATATCTAACTTAACTGTTTGCAGCCTTAACAAACACAATTATTGGTCCTCCTGTGTTGGGTGGTGATTTGGATTCAGCAGGCAGGCCTGGCTTTGTCTCAAGTTCTAATTTACATCATCCAATTCACTGGAATACAGATCTGTGCAAAAAGCGGTGTCTTCTCTAAAGAAAAGATTCTCCTGCTTCTCAAACCAAAGTCCAGAAGGAATGTGCTGTATTGCAGCAGCTCTGTATGCCACCTCTAACGATATTGCTTGTGCTGAATGTCCGTTTGGTTCACATGCAAACTCTCTAACATCTCACAGACACTTCTCCTTTTCTCATAATTTATACAAGTGATATGTGGATGGAAGCTGGTAGACAATATGACCATATCAAAAATGTTGCATTTTTGTCTTGCAGCAAGTCGCAGTCTTTGACAAATGCCTTCAGTTTCACAGAATCATCCTTCTTTCGGTCATCTGTGAGTGAAGATGAAGCAAAAGCTGAAACGATTCGAAACTTGAGAAAATCCTTTGCTAGTCTTTTTTCTGATTAGCCAGCTTCATCTAAATGCACCTAGCGTATAGTCTCAAAAGTACATGAATGTTACATAGGTTTTGTTTTCCCTGTGACAGTACCCTTCTCTACTGTGCTCACTGTTGTATTAAGCAATATGTTAAACTTAAAAAAAAAAAAAAAAGAGAGGGAGAAGAAGGACTTTGCTGCGATACCATTCAGGAACATGTATAAAAATCTATAAAGAAGGAAGGGTTCTATTATTAACACAGAATGTTTTTTTTTTGCCGAGTTCTAAGGTCCTTATCCATTGTAATATTGTGGCCTTACTGTGAACTATATTTGAGACTCCTTTGTAGAATTGTGTTAATAAAGCATTGACTAATGGGTTTCTCCTTGCTTTACCCATTTCCAATGCATCGCAATGCATGTGTATTTTGTGTATAAATGTTTTGTACTGCAAAAGTATAGTCCTGACCTGTTCTTGCCTCGAAATTTAGGAGGCAATTCACACTGACGTTGTTGTCAAGCCACATAAATGACGTGAGAAATTGAAGCAGTTTCTTCCTCCTTATACAATCTTTCCATCAGCTGGTTGTAGACTTCTGATGTATTGCTGAGAGTTATCAGTACACTAACTTAATGTCATAAATAGAGTGTATATGTACTACTGTATCTCCATATGTCTATTTAAATTTCTTTCCAAATTGTAACCATAACTGGGTTTAGTTGCAAAGAATATGCATGATGTTACCCTTATTTATGTGAACACCTTCTAATAAATGTAAAGTCCCACGCCTGATTTAAAAAAATGTCTTCTACAAAGCTTGTTTCGACATCAATATATTGTCTACTTTGACTGATGTGATTATAAAATATTTGGACACAAACCGCAACTGTAAGAAAATAAACTATCACAAATACTTCCCTTTTTGAATCAGCATCATAAAAAAAATAAAAATTCTAGGAATCACATTTACATTTTCTAATAAGTTATGTATTTTAAAAATATTTCTCTAACTTGCAGAAACAGAAATGATCCCAGACTTTGAGGTAATAGCAGCATTTTAAAAAAAATTATCTATAGCCAGACTGGAGTTCATTAGTAATCTTTAGACTATCAATTTCCAAATTATTATCATGTCATTTTGCCTATCATGAATTACGTGTGGCAGTATTCCTTGCCAGGAAACGGTGCTAACAGAAGGAACAAGAAAAAATTACTGTAATATTAGCATGTCTGAAGGAGAAAACGAGCAACACATCATTAACTTAAAAACCCTATTGGATTTTTATTGGGTTTGTAGAGACACACCTCTTTGCCTCAGAAATTTTGCCTCTTGTAGATCTGATACTTTATGAAGCCTAGGTCACAACGACAATTTGATGACACAGGTCCTTTCAGCAGTTTTGGATTCCTTTGGGTGAAGAGCCTGGCTTGGGCCGGGAGGTTGGCAATGGAGTATGGAAAATTTTCTCCAGTGATGTCAGAATTTAGTTGGTACGTTAGCATCTGATAGCTCTCTGTTTGTCAACAGAGTCTAAGGTGATGATGTTAGCATACATATTTCCTGAAAAGCAAGCGTGTCCAAATCACTCGCAGGCAGCACCGCTGACACCCTTTTTGGACAGACAGTGAGGACTGACTCAACAGCACAGTTGAACAATCATGCCTAGAACAACGCTTTCCTCCGGGTTAGACTAAAAGGAATTTATGGGTAAGTCTGCACTGCAGCATTACACACGTTAAATACATAGCATTGCCCTCTATAGGATGGAATCCCAGTCTCTCTGCTCAGCATACAACCCACATGTTTGTGGGACAGCCCCCAGAGAAGCCCTCTGACTGAATGAATGGCAATTCTCCTGTGTTTCAGGAGGAATGTAGTATGTATGGAAGCTTGTAGTTTAGACGATGGATTCTGGGGCAAAATAGAATGCTTTAACCGTTGATAGTTTTTATTAGTTCATAAATATGAGCTATACTTTGATTTTTTAAAGTTTGGTCCCCCTCCTGCCCCCCACTGGTTTGAAACACCCGGCACTGGGCTGCAATAACAACCCTGAGCAGTTACAGAACCTTTCATGTCTGAGAAGCACTGCACTTTTAGATCAGAAAGATTAATCAAAGTTGCTAACGCAAATTAATTACTGCTACAGAGAAAGCATAGTAATTATGCATAGTTTGGCATGGTTCATGATTAGTACATGCCTAGTTGCAGCAATATTTAGTACAATGTGAATTACAGGTAGTTCATTAGTCCAGGCCCCAGATTTCGACTTGAGGCAAAGTTTCTTGCTCATATAAAATTCCCTCCCACCTCTTCCTGGGAGAAAACAGGTTTCACTACAGTCTTTGTTTTACCATCTGGAACCAAAAAAAAAAGAAAAGAAAAAAGAGAGCAAGATGATGCAATCAAATCTGCATGGTGTATCCTCCCACACACTGAACATAACACATCACCTCTCCACAAAGCCAAAACTTCTTTATACCTCCAAGCGTGCTAAAGCGTGTCACATGCAAGCTGATGCATGCTGATGTTCCTTATGCAGTGTTTCATGGTTAAGACATTTTTAAGCAATCTATAACACATCTCCAAAACACTAATCTGAAAAAAAGAGTTTTTATATAAAGTCTATTCAAACATTTATTGTCCATTTTGTCTTACTCCATTAAAGAGGTTGTGCTTTGAACTCATGTGCAAGCTCTACCTACCCAGTTACCCGATCTAATGCTCTCTAGGGTTGCATAAATGGTAAGACAGAAACAACCTGGGTGTCTGTGGTTGTTCATCTTTATGAACATCAGCCGAGGAACGTAAGGGCTGTACTTCATTTGCACCTTTTCCATGGAGATGCAGCTTATGATGCCACAGGTTTCTATGTGCAGCACTCCAGCTTTTCCTCATCTTTCACTTATAAATCAGGATAATATGAAATCTCCAGACCTAATAATCAAGTTTAGTCTTAAGACTGAGATGGAGCCATTTTCTGACCATTATCCCTGAAGCCAATTCAAAACGCTGAAGCAGATTTTAAGAGATTATGTTATGGACAAAATGACTAATCTAGCTTTGAAACAACCACTAACTCTCTAGTAAAAATTAATCAAAATAGTACTAAGGTACTTTGTAAATATTGTGTGTACTTTGTATACTTCGTAGCCCACAAGAACAAAGTCACTTCTATGAGCCAGCATTGTCTCAATGAATAGATCACAGACAATAACGCTCCTATTTACCAAACTGGGAAAGTCAGTGCACATTGTCTGGGCATTGACATGGCTGTTGCCAGTATTGGGTTAATACTACAAACCAATTTTGTAGCAAGTTGTCCATCAACAGCAGCTTCCAGTGAGGCTGGATAGGATGCAGTGGCTGAATAACTCTAACATAGCTGTTTAGTGCCTCTATAGATCTCGTGTTGTGATGCCTATCCTGGTGACCCAGAGAGCCGCCTGGGGCTTGGCAGGGGTGATACCGGATCTGTGGGAGACCTGGGCTGGACGGAAATGGCAGCTGGAGGTCAGGCAGGATCACAAAGGTGATCGAAAATGGCACTAGTGGTCAATATTTGGGGCTGAGTTTCCTTTTACGTCTGGACACTCAGGTGTCTTATCCTTCGTAGCCATTCAGGCACAGAGTAAGAAGCAACCTAATTGAGCTCTGCCTTTCTTTTTCCCCCGGCAAAATAAAGCTGCCTAGCAAGACAGTGCTGTGAACAAAGAAGCATTCGCAAATTTTGATTGCCAGTAGAGTTTATTTTTCCATACCAAAAACAACTAGAAGTGATTACTGACTCTGAGTGATTTAAGAAAGATGTCACATACACCATCACAAATGAATTTAACTTCTGAATGACAATACATGTCTCCAACATGGAAATGCTTTTTGTTAGACATACATTTCTAAACAAGAAATATTTTTTTTAATATGTTGTCCTGGACAGCAAACTACCACAACAGATGTTTTTAAAATCTCATATCAGAATTTTCAAAATAGCTACCTAAAATTAGTAATTAGTTTTCCAAATGCATATTCAGTCATGTAAATAAGTAGCCAAATTTGCAAAATCCTAATTTCCTCTAATTTCTCCTCATTTTCTAAGGAAGAATATTCCTCCTCAAGATGATAGTTTACATGAAGTTTCATGAAACATTGATTTGGTCATCTGTAGTTAGATTCTTGCAGCTCAAAAATTAATTCAAGAAAGAATGCAAACAAAATTTAACTTTTTAAAAAAGATGAATAATTCAAATAATGTCTAAAGTGAGTTCTGTAAATTTAAAATAAGTCAAGAAGAACAACAGAAAGACTGTTTCATTTCAAGATAGCCCAGGAGCAAAAGAGGTTTTTTTTTTCCCCACAGATTCTGTTACAAAGAATTAAAAAGAGATTTATTTTTTTTTTAAAAAGCAGATTTTATATTTTTTTACTGGTACTGGAGTTTTGACTTCTGTTAGCAGTGGCATTGCTCAGAACTTCCAAAGGTAGATGCGGTGTTTAAAAACTGATCCACTTCACATTATTTGGCATTATTTTGGCATTTAATTTTCCCAGTACAGGATATGCATTATGGAAGAGAAGGTATCTGGCTCTATGGCCAGGTCTTTGTTCTAGAAAAGTGATGGATGGTAACAGGGTAACAGAAATGGAGTCAAATGTAAGCCAACCTGACAAGACTGAGAGTGGATTAATTGGGAGCTTAACTCTTTATACATGGCTTTTGTTAGCATTTGTCTCTCCTCCTAACGATTTCTACTTTACTCACACGTGCCTGTTTTTCTGACCAATCCCAATCAGCCAAATTCTACATTAAGGATTTATAAACCCTGAGGAGTAGCTGAATTTTTGTTTAAAGGCAAGATTTTGAATTGATCTGTGCTTCCTAACACTGTGAAGATAGCTAGGGTAAGTAGTAAAAATGTAAAGCTGACTCTTCATGTTCTTCTATTGTTTTCTTAACTAAGAATGAAATTTTCATAAAAGGCAATACCAAAAAAAAAAAAAAACCCCTTTTGTCTATCCAGATGAGAAACAAAAAGAAAGGAAAGAAGCAGTGCATATGGGCTGGTATTTAACCTTTTTTTTTTTTTTTAAATTTGGGAGCTACTTCTCAAAAGCCTGTTTGGAGTGTTTGAGTGGCAACCATTTTTAAGGTATGATCTAGTACAGGGTCTTAAAATTATACAGCTAGGTCTGCTCCATCAGTTATAGATTACTGTAGTACCGAAGAAACACTAGACAGAACTTTAGACGCATGAAACTAAAATTACCAAGACCTGTGCTTCATTAGCATGCCATGTGCCCTTTTGAGGCTGTAGCAAAACCTCAAGTGTGGTTTTGATTTTGCTTTAACTGAGAATAGCAAAGATGATCACCCAAAGAATTAACGTGGACGGTGGATGTTAGATTTTCAGTAGCACTGCTGTTAAGGAAAAACAGGATAAGCTAATGTTTTTCCCCTACCCCTCAGGTGTGTCACGCAAAATTCTGCTATCAAAATCTCCTGAAATCTTGTTTGTGGGAACTGGAGCTATTGGGCAAACATTTTTCAGATAATCAGAAAAATATGTCAATGTGAGAGAAGAATATATTTATTTCATTCTCACCCACTGTAATAAAATGTGAGTATCTCACAGCTTCAATCATAATATGCCTCCTCCTCTTAAGTTAGGAGGAGTTTTAACATACAAAGAAAGAAGAGGGGGCAAAGCGTCCTTTCACTAAGTGCAGAATGCCATAAACGAACACTTTCCAAGTGTGCTCTAACTGGAGATCTACTATACAGATCTCTCCAACTGATGATTATGTAAATCTTCCAGATGGGCCCATTAAACAGCAGATTACTATCCTGATTGTATCTATCATCACTGAATACTTCATCGTTTTGGCTGGTTCAAGCCAAACTCCTGTAGTCTCTGCTTTTTGCACATTTTTCTTTCTTTGCAACCCACATTAACAACACTGTCATGAGCATAGTATATATTTAGGCATGTTTTCCCCACACCCACTTTTTTTCTTCAGTCCTGCATAGCTTGAGACCACATACTCCCCTAGCCTCATGCACTAGGAAACACGGTGTGCTACTAAAGAGACGGCCACTAGAATTTAGTGCGCAAACAAATCCTGCTGCCAAGGTGCCATATCATCTTGCAGTCTATGTAAGATTTGTCTCACACAATAGATCCACCAAAAAGCTGTAAGTGCCAGATATTCTAGTTTAAGAAAAAGGAAATGCTCCTTTCCTCCCCTCTCCTCATGGGGAAATGGAAATTAGTCACTCCCTACTCACTAGCTGAACCAGGCCTAATTACTGCAGAGAAATGCTAGTTAATCAGAGCTGTGTTGAGCTGCGTTAGTTAACTGTTTGTCTTGGTGACGATTCCAGTCTATTAGCAGTAAGTGCTGTATGCTTCATCTTAAGATTCTCCTGGGACACTGGGTAGTGTTTCCATGTAGAACAGCTTCCACCTCTGATATTGTTAACTACACAGTCCCAGCTAAAGATTCATCTTTTAACAATCTTGAAAATGGGTGTTGCTAGCCACATCCACTACTATTTACTGTAAAAGTGTCTTCTCTCATTGCTTGATGGAATTGTAACAAATTTGCGTCTATGGAGGAGACCTGTAATTTAAAGGCCTCTGCCCCACCTGTTATGGGAATGTTTCTGAACTAGGATCAAGGAAGCATTCTTTTTCTTATTTAGATGTTTTTTGTCTGTTTGCAAGTCATGACTTAATCTATTAAAAAAGTGAAATGGTTGTTTTAAAAGTGCAACATCTCAATCTCTTCTCCCCTTAAACTCCAGCTCACTTACAGGTGAACACCACACTATAATATATATTTGTTTCCTCAGCTTTGTTCTGCAGTGCATTTTTGAAGACATTAGCATTTTTCACACCTTTTCTTTACTAGAAAGGGAAAGCATGTGCATTGACTCTGGGCCATAGAGAGCTGATGTAATTTCATAGCAAGAAGACTCCTGCTGCCCTTAAGAATGTTAGTACAAGTTCTGAACTGACTTACCCTCCTCTGGAATAATTATGCATTCCACTCTGGCACATTTTATCATGCAATTCTCCTGCTTTGTAGACTACATGTCTTGAGGAGGTACAAAAGGGAAGAGCAAAGACTGGTTTATTTCTATACATGCATCTAACAAAATTATATATACACACACACCTCAAATAGTACTTTTAAATGTAAAATTATGTGAGAATTTACTTTACAGACTTATTTAATATGTACATTAAATACAGGTAGCCTTTCATGCATTAAGGCGATGCAAGCATCTCCTGGGAGGAACACAGCAAGTATGGGGAAAATATATTGTTAAATTATAATTGAACAAGCTGGAACTTGTTCAGGTTAAACAGCCCACCCTCAAACTGCAAAAAGCCAAATTATGCCCCCAGCAACTTCTGAAAAGCAAACTGCCTTCAGTGGATTTCTGCAAATTTAACTGTCTAGAGTCTACAGCCACATCAGAACAAGTCTCCCTGATCTTGGAGATTAGGCAGTCCCCAGCCTAGTAAGAATTTGGATAAGAGACCACTTGGCAGTTCCACACAGCATTAGACATTAGCACAGGATGCATTCGTAGCTGAGAGCTTGGATGTGAGGGGTGTTCACATCAGACTTACAGATATAGTAAATGTACCGTTCCAAGAGTTATTAGGATGAGTTTATTAGCCTATCTACTTCTGACTACAGCAAAAGCCTAAAATAGGTTTAAAAAAACCCCAAAACCAACCAAACAAAAGCTCCCAAAAAGACAAACTGGGACCTTAAGTGGCCCAAGTTCTCTTTACGAAGAGCAGATAATAAAAACTAAATGAATGAATAGACTGAATTCAATCATCTGTTCTGAAAAATGGGGAATAAAATATAATTATGGCCAAGAAAGACCACAGACCAGGTCACTCTTTAGACTGAAGGCATAAAAATATGTGTTACTAGAGTCAGCAGAAGCATACCGGGAAAGAGAGCTGCTGGATTTTAAAGTTATTTGGACACTTGTTCTTCAGGAGAAAGCCAGGAAGAGGAGATTTTACTGTCCTTACAGTAACTCTTTCAGATATGTTTTAGCACTTCTTGAGGTGTAGGTATTTCAAATCAACATTTCCTTTTGACCTTCAGTAGGTCATCCATAAAACTTAGAGGGAGGGGAACAAGTACACTGCCCAGCTATGAACTCTACATAGCAACCCATAAGAGACCTAGTGTTTCGTTTTGAACACTCCAAAAACACTAATTCAGCTATGAAAAAAATCTTATAGCATTCCGTACTTAAAATTGTTTTAAACTGGTCAGGCATACTGAGTTGCAAAGTCTCTGTGTTTCTCTGGTGTGTGGGAGGTTTGCAGGGAAAATCTAACTAAAAAAGGTTACAAAAAGACCCACCATTGTTTTCAATTCTCAGATAATTCTGAACTTCAGAAAAACTAACAAGCCAGAATAGTAGCAGAGCGGGTAACTAGGACTCCTACACCTATCTGTATGTCTGAACTGCTGTGTTTAAAACTTACAATCCTTCCTACTCTATACACCCAAGTCCTCCTTTTTAGTTGCTTGCTTCCTTTTCAAACCAAAAGCCAAATTTTCCACAAATGGGTCAGATTTATGATGGGGGCATGGGAAGGGAGAAATATATAGGTGCAGCACACAGACCATATACACAAAATACAGATCTTCATTATTTTTATGCTTATTCTTCCCACTAACAATGGGAGGCCCTCATTATGATAAACACTTTTTTCATACTTTTTAAAGAAAAGCCTAAATTTCCATTAAATTGAAAAATAGTGTGTTAAGTTGCTAAATAGTACTGATGTTTTTGTGCTCCCTCACACATATGGCTAGCTGAGAATGCTTGGCAAGTTCAAGCTTGAAATGAATTTTTTTTTTTAAGCAACCAGTATATAACACTAAACATGATTTAATAATGGAAAGACTGGCATAACCTTAGAGGAATATCATCAAGTAGGTAAGGTATGCCTGTGACTTATTATAAAACAGTTAAATCAAGTCGGAAGCATAATCCAGATTCTTTACATAATTACGGCAGAAGGGTGTGGAAGAAGAAATATCAATTATCTTTAAAACTGGAGATCTTCTAACAGTAAAACAAGCAATAGATTGATCTCTCATTTCTCTTAACGTTCTTGAAAGTGCCTGTAATTTTTCATTTATACTTAATGTTATAGCCAATTTAAATGCCAGTTTAACATTTTGCTAACATTAGGCTTATTCCTTTGATGCAGAAGTTAGCAAAACTTTTATTACAATTCTTACCAGGTTAAGCTTAACATTCATAGGACAGTTTCATCTCTCCTTACTCATGCTGATCACAGAAAGTAAATGAAACAGCATTGCTGGTCCTCGTTCTATTGGTAACAAAACATTATTACCTTGGTCGCCTACAGAAATTGCTTAGTTATAAGGATACTGGAATGATACAGTCAAATGTTATGAACAGCATTATAGCAGTGACTGAAAACTGAGAACTTCTCATTTTATAGAGCTTGTATTTACACTCAGTTAAAGCTCAAATAATCTCTGCTACCATTAAAACCAGATTATTGTAGCAAGCAGCACAAAATGAAGACTTTTAGCTAGTGTTAAGAATTAAATATATATAAAAACACTAGAATAGTGTTCCATATTTTAGAAGCACTTTTCTGGATTTCTGTGCATAAGCCACCTTGCAATTCCTTGGCAAAAGACTGAAATTTCCTTATATGTCTGCACCGTGCAGCCTCTCAAGTTTAAAACTTTTTTCTTAGAGGTTGGGACTAGAAAACAAAAAATGTGATTTGTGCACACTGGGTTAGGTCTGAGGAACCAACAGTCCTTTACCAAAGCTATTGAAATAAGAGGTGTGTCTGTGATTACCAAAGAGATCTTCCGGTGATAAAAGAAGAATTGCATCAGCTTTTGGCTCCCAGCGTCAGAGTGACTCAGCAATTCAGAAGAATGTGTTTCCATTTTCTTTCCGGTTGGAAGATGGTGAACCTTCACTAATACTTTCTCTTAAAACTCCACGAAAGAGGCAAAAAGAAAATGTTAGATTTCTCAGAAACAGCTTGACAGCCTTTGTTTGGAGTAGTGTAGGAGCCACACAAAATCCACCGATACCATTCTAGCGTATGCTTGCTTTGCAGTAGTAGCAGGAAATCTGTTTCAACAGCCCAGCAGCTGTTCCCTAGTGAGTTACCAGCTCATTGCTGCAAGTCAGTACAACACAGAGCACAGGAAATTCTGATTTGGAATTAAAATTTAATTGTGAGAGCAAACATTCCTGGTAATTCTGGTGATTAATTAGTCCTGTTTTTCTATCATTTTGGCCCTCTCAAACCAGAATTTTGTCCATTCTGTAGCTCAAATTAAAAATAGAACATCTCAGGAAATTCTCATTAATCAGTAGTCTTTATTTTGGGTACTACACCAAAGTACCATGATTATTAAAATTAACTATGTAAAATATCTTATTATACTCTCATATTGCCCTTAGAGATGGAACACTGAATTATATTGACCATTGGTTTGACCCAGCAGGACAGTTCTTGTGGTCTTTCTCTTCTTCCCTCTAAATAATGAGTTTGCATCCATCACATTAAGCCAGCCCAAATTAAAGTTAACTGGGCAGGATTGCCAAAATTTCTTCTGAGACAGGAATGTGACTCTGCAAGTTACCTGTGAAAGGTGCATGCTTATGTTCCACTCCTCACAAGAAAGACTTGTGAACACAACTGAGTAAACCTACCTGGATATTTGATTTTAGTCTGCACAGAATCAGACAGTTTGCATTAGAAATAGTAGAATGAGGAAAATTTATACCTCTTCCTGGAGACGTGCTGCTGTTTGTTGGGCCTGTCATAGAGCTAACATCCAAACACAGGCCGTTTATACTTGTATCTGGCCTTTTACCTATGCTTCTGCCTCACCACTCAGCATCAGCTGGGGCTGGCACCTCTGCTCCCAAAACTACAGCACCCTCTGACTATAACTCAGCCCATCACCCCTTACTTTCCATTCTGTCCCTGCTTTCTAGTCTTTACATCACTTCCTTGACCAGTGACAGGAAGCAATTACAATCTGTGTGTACTTTAGCAAGATATCACAAGACCTGAACTGACTAAATTTCGTCATCAAACAATGACAGACTAAACATTTCCTTTGGGCTACACTACGTTTCAAAAGTGGTCTTCAAGAACTGGAAAAATCTAAAAGCTACATTTCCAGTTAGTCTCGTTCTTAGAAAAGAACTCTGAGAAGATCCATAACAATTACAAACATATGGGGATAAAATTGACACAGACAAGAAAAAAAAACATTTATTTAAATCAATCAGTCATTGTCAAACATTATACCGTGTTCCAGAAGGTCTGTTCATTCTCATAAAATAAGAACTTGCATATTCTAGGTTATATTCATGAAGTTTGAAAGGAACTTTAAATCAATTTTTGAAGTCTGCCGTTTCCCTTGCATCAAGTTCAATAAGTCTGAAATAAGCGATGAAGTACTGATGAAGTCAAGACTAACTTTTGTGCCCAATTTGCACAATACAGTTCTACAATATAATCCATCATCTAATCTAGAAAAGTATCTTAACGTCAACTGAGGTTTTAAGCAATGTGCCCTTTTGAATCAGCATCAAAAGTGATTTAACAGCACCACTGATCAAAACCCCCAGTTACTTAGCTTCTGACACACACACACAAAAAGGCTAAGTGATTTTCTGCATGTTGAGCTGATCTTGCTGCCACAGTGTTGGAAGTTGTTGTACAAGAATTAAACTAATTTATGTCATTCTTGTAGGAGTCGGTCACTTTCTTGGAACAGACTGGGCGTTGAGGAGACCGGTTTTCTATGTGAAATTTTGTCACCTGATCTGCTGCTAAGGTAAGCATACTCTATTCATGAAACCCACACCAAAAGGAGTCCAAAGCATTTGCAAACCAATAACACTTAGTTTAATATCAATGAAGGCAAAAAATCAGGTGTGTAGTATAAGGAGGATTCAAGTCAGAAAAGGCCATCACATTGCAAAATTGATTGCTACCCAGCACAAGGATCATTTGCATTTTAAACAAATGGAAGTGTGGGTTAGTGTGTATACAGGTATTTTACAAGGTATGTTCTTAATGGAGGAAATACTTGTTTTCCAAATGCAAATACTGTGTTACACGATTTTTCAAGGTGCCAATAAAATTTTCAGGGATAAAGAGGAGTAGAAACATGCTTCTTAAAAAAATCAGAAGCCTCCTTTCTATCCAAAGCACCAGCTATCTTCTCAAAGAGTTATTTTACCAAAAAATCCTGACAAGCAGGTAACTGCTGCCTATGACCAATTATGCTGCCTTACAGGAAAAGTGGCAATGAAATGAACAGCATACCAGAATACATTGTGAAAGAGAAACCACAGGGCCCAAAAGTTGGTCAACAGATCAAGACCCTTCCATGAAAAACCCCGAGGAGCACTAGGCGAGCTGGTCTGTGGCAGAGCCCTTAGGCGCTGCAGGTGCTGCCTGCCATCTGCAGGGACAGCAGCCCAGATGGGGGCATTTGCATTGGATCCCTGTGTGCCATCTCCACCTAGGAGAACAGCACGGGGCCCCAGGTCTTAGCAAGCCTTTCATGCTTCTGGGGGAGGATTTTCCCAAAAGCAGAGTAAATATAAAAAAAAAAAATTCAGTATGAAGTGCTCTCTGAACAACAAAATATTTCCAACTTATGTACATGTATGTATGTTTACTAGTTCTGTGCATCTTACTCCAAAGACTTGCTTTTCAATTACCAAGAGAAAAGCAGTTCACATCAGCCTCTTGCTTCACAATGCACACCGTATCTGTAATTCATGGGATTGCACTCAGTGACCTGTGCTATTTCTTACTCCAAGCACACAAGCTTTTGTAACAGTGTACAGAAAATGTGTGCTGAAAACTCACTTCAGCATAAAAGGCCTATCCTCTCTCTTCAGCAGGTTTGGTTAGAATGGATTTTCCGAATCTATTGCTATATTCTCACTAGTCTGTAGCTGTTATTTGGCTGGTGGCTTCCTGATATTAATATAATTACCACATATTTTGGAAGAAAAAAAATCTCACAGTGAAAATTTCTGTAGGGATGCTGAATCACTTACAATATTATAAAAAGCAAAAAGAAGGAAAATTAGTAGGATAAATTAAGTTTTCTGCTATCTTATCCCTTCAGCAATGCAGAGAGATCCTGAAAGTAGTACTGATTATGTATTAAACTAATGATTTTCCATTAAGTGCTTGTTTGTCATTACACTGTTGGCTGAGCTGCTGTTAATACCATGTTCACGTGTTATAAGTTCCTTGCTTTTCCATTAATCACTAAAAGGAAAGGCATTACACCAGTCCAGCAACTGATACCACACCTGGTTCTGCCAATGCCAGACAAACTTCTGATACAATTCCTGTCTGATGCAAACACTTAGGATATCAATCTTACTGATTCTTGTGAGATGGCTCCTAACTAATCTCAGTTCATTTTGTAACTATTCATGAGAGTTTTACATCTTTACACCTATGTTTTGAATTTGAACTTATATTGCCTGCTAAAGTGACCGTTTATTGTTATGTCAAAATGTAAAATATTAAAGAAAAGACCAAATAAATGCCCTTTAGAAGATCAACACAGTGGATACATGAAACAAATCTCGATAAGGCAGCTTTCAGTTCTCTTTTAGTTTTGAAATAAAGCTTCCTCTGTCTTAACACCACAACACAATTGGAGGCACTGTTATTAAATTTATTTACTAAGTTCAGTTCCAATGTTGAAAACTGAAGCTGTTCATCAATTTGGAAGGAGGAACATGTCTACCATGACATTAATTTCTGAATAACTAAGGAAAAAAAAATTGTCCCGGCATGTTTTACCTAGAAATTGGTATTTCGCGTGCTTTCCAGCAGGGGGCAATGGCAGATGTAATTGCTTATCACATGCCATGAACCCTGGACTTCGCAGAGGGGAGGGGAGTCACTCCCACTCGAGTAGTGGAAGTGGACACTTCTTGATCGGACAAATTATACTGCCCACAGCCGTAAGGAAAACTGAGGTTATTACTGAATTGGTACAACAATAAACTTGTAGTAGTTTTTGTTCCAACCTACTTATATGGCAGTTAAGAGTCCCAATGAAATTAAAACTGAAAGCACGATAAAATTCAAATACATTTAATTTCCTCATTTTTACTGTTTTGTTAAACTCAGCTTTGGGCAGTATTAGCTTGGAAACTTCTCCCTGTAGACAATAAGAAATCATATGAAAAGGTTTTGCAAAGAGAGGAAATTATGAGTAACAGAAAGACAGTGGGCTACAAATTACTGACCTACAAAAATACAGCCAAGTCATGCCCTGTATTTTACCTAGGAGAGCAAAATCCTTCTGAAAATTAATGCATTATTTTAAAAGCCCACTGTAAAGCAAAAACTTTACTGCTCTAAAAAAAAGCCCCAAAAGAAAAAAAATACCCCTGCAATTAAAATTTTCATGTCAAGTTCTTTGGCACAGTATATGCACACACTACATTTCACTTTCTTGTTTATTGCAGCTGCAGGAAGGAGGCTTTGGGGGTTGTTCCTCTGGCCCCAACCCAAGTGCACTCACACACAACCTCGTTGCCAGTTTCCCCCAGTTGACAATAGGGAGATGGGAGGGAAATGAGGGAACAGAAAAAGAAGAGAAACAGGGCTTGGTTTTTTCCACCCATGGGCCCTGAAACAGATCTTGGCTACATTACCTATAGGAAAGATACAATTGCAATTAAACTCATAACATATACCATCCCAGTTGAAAAAACAACACACATTTTCATTTTTTTTTTTACCCTGTAGTTTTGTACATACATTCTGTAATCCTGAGTTTAAAAGGGTAAACACCTTCAACGTTGAGCCTTGTGTTAGAAGAATAACTCACCCTTGGGATGCAAGACAATTCAGACAGCGTATGCCAGATCTGTCCTGGGATTATCTTATACATACAAAAAAATATTCCTGCCAACAGTGTCACATCGTGCTGATTTATTTTCTGTGTGTTTTCAAATGCCACTGCAGCACTGTTCATTAGGGACTGGGCTTAAAAAGAGCATACCTCAGTAATGCACATTTCTTATTTCAAAGGCAGATCGAGATCCGGGCTCTTTTGGGCATATAGAGCTTAAATGTCATTGTATGCTTTCCTCTCCCTTTCAAAACTGAAATATAGCTGCATACATATAGCAGTAAAATATTTTAATCTCCCATGTGTCTCAAAAAGAACAGCATAATCTAGCAAATCCCATCACTACTGCAGCAAGTGTTAAGAAAAAACTGTTTTGCTCTGTCCTGAAGAACTAAAATATTTTTTTTCTGTACTTCAATATACACTAGGTCATCAGAAACTCATATCACATTTATAGCACAAAACAGCAACTGGGTTTAAAGCTACCAATGCTTAGTGCCATCTATGAATAAAGAATAAAACAGTAGGATCCATGTCTAATATTTTTCCCCAAAAGTTCATATAAAGAAATTAAGATATAAATATCTTATTTCAAACTCTGGTACTCCCGTCCTCTTTCAAACAGGAGTAAAAGTGATCATCAGAAGCTGAAAAGCAGTTTGATCTTTGTTACATTGGGACTATGGAATATAAGCGACTATTTTACAAGGCATTGTAATTGTTTGTACTTGCAAAACTGGATTAAGAAATCACTGCTATTCTTAAAACACATTTATCACATACATACAAAAGTCAGCATATTTCTACTTAGAGCGGAGTCTTCAGCCAACCAGAGAGAATTCCCGTGTACCGCCCACGCTCATTCTCTCATCCTCCCCTTCCCCAGAGCAATCACTGCATCTGGCCAGTATAACGAGAAAAAGTTTCCAGCGTGCCTTACCAGGGTACACCTGCCCCAGGGATGACCCACGTATATCTCACCTATAGTCTGTTGATGTTGTCACAACTTCCAGCACCCTCAGTGCAATCACTGAAACACAGACATTAGAAGTTTGAAATAAAGAAGGTGAGATTATTGAAAGATTTAGATGTATTTAAGGCACAAGCCCTATTTTAAAGGCATTGGGAATTAAAGCAATGGCACTAAAGCCCTTCCTGGGGTAGCTGAGATCAGGAAAAAAGGAGGCTTCATCAGACCTCTAGAATTTGTAAGTTTGGGGCTTCACCGAACTTTTCAAAGTTTTATGAAACATTTTTTCCTGTAATTTAAATCCATTTGTTCTTTGGTTGAAGCTTAATTTAAAAAACATGTCTTTTTGTTGAGTGGAAGTCTGACTAATTCTGTTGTAAATGCTGCTGAAGATGAACAAAACTAACACTATAATTGAAAAAAAAAAAAGCTTCATGCATACACAACTGCCACATTCAGGCTAGTGCCTCAGTTATGAGACTACAGCTCTCGATTTCATTAGCCAAGTCAAAAGCAGCACCCAAACTGCTAAAATATGTAGGAGTCTCCAAGGAAATCTTAATGACTGGGAATCCAGAAGCTGAAGTTTCTCTACTCATCTATTTTCTCTTCCTATTTCTTCCTTTATTATATGTCTGTCTCTTCTGTTTCCCCTTCCCAATAAAGTATTCTCATTTAGATTTTATCCTTGCAGCCCTCACTGACACTCTCCCTTACAGTATTAAACCAAAGAGCATTCACAGTCCAGCAGCACCATCACCTCTGCCAAGTTTCTCCTAAGAGGAGTTACGGCTGGTCTCCAGGCCCAGCCTCAGTGGCAGGTATACCATTCTTTCTCCACTCTCCAGGGAAGATGAGAAAAAAGTAGCATGGATATCCTTCTTCCTTCCTACCTCAACCCCTCTCTTTTCCTCCCATGCAAGAAAAAAATTCTTGGGAACTACATCTAGCAGCAGCCTACCTGATGAGGAGTAGTAGTCCTGTATGTTGTGGTTCATTTTCTGACTGTTCCTGTACTTCGAGCAACATCTCATGGGTAGTCATGATATACAGTCTATTTTTCATATTAGAATTTCTCTTAATGATATTAAATAAGCAGTTGTGATAGCCTGCCTATAAACAAGATGTCCCAATATTTTTCATAGGCGCTCATGGCATCCTCTATCTCAAATTGCATTTCTTGCTTCCTATGGTCTATAGCAGGTTAAGAATTATGAGATGTCCAGAGTTTCCTTTCTCCTTAAATGTTTGAGTTCCACCCTCCTTTCCTCTATACTCTATATGCAGCCTTCTTTAAGAAGAAAAGTGATTCTAGACCCCTCTTCTCTAAGAAAAATGCATTTCCTCAAAGGAAGCTTCATTTCAGCTATTGGAGGCAAAATATATTGTTATGCCCTTCTTGCTGGCTAAGAATGCTGCTTAGCCTTACCTATATTCTACCCCTGCCAAAGAAGGAAGTCTATTTTTTTTACCTCTTGGCAACTCTTTTGGAGGTACACTATTGTGTTCTCAGAGTACTCATTCTCAAAGCCTATTGTGAAAACTGTAGTAAACAGAACTCTCAGCATCAGGATACAAGAAACAGGATCCAAGGCTGAAACTATTTGCCAAGAGTGGATGTGACCGCTGCCCCATTCAGCCCTGGATGGTACAACAGTTCATCTCAGCTGCTAGATATAGCACATTTTGTAATGAGGAGGACAAAGGTGGCAATTACTGAGAAACCATGTTGCTGGAGAAAACAGCATCAGGATGTAAAAAAAATAAAAATTCCATCAGGCAACTTAACAACGGATCTCAATTACAGAGAGTAGGCTAGAGTCTCAATTTGTATCGGCATATTTCCATGTACTGTTGTGAGGCTCCACAATTACAACAACTGAGCTAATGACAACTGAGAATTTGGCCCACAGATTGAAATTGAAATACTCTGAGTATTTCAATTAGCTTCTCTGCTGTTTGGCAGAATATGTGATGTCAGACATGCCAAATGGTTCACATTTATATAAAACTAGAGAGGAACCAGAAAGTAGTAAATTAAACATTTAGGAAGCTAAGATTAAATACAGAATTTCACAGAATTAAGCTATAAAGCAGAAGCAGTATTGCATAGGGAATAAAATACTGTGAAGAGCTATGGAGGCATTGATGTTCTTTCTTTCAAATTATTGAACAAATAAGGGAAATGCACAGGGGAAAAAACCCACCAGATCATAAATCCTATGTTACAAGAAAGAGTAACTTGATTTTACTATTCATTAAATTATATGCCATAGTGGAAAGAATGTATCAAAGCAACTCCAGACAAAGGCAAATAATTGCTTGATACGACCAATCTTCAAAACTCAGGCACATCAAGAAAGACATTGTGTATGTTAAATAAAGAAAAGATTATTATCTGATTTGATCTCATGTGTATTAAAAAGACATAGAAACCTCCCCAGAAATTGCTCTAGCAAGCCTTTAACTAATTCTTGATAATCAACCATATCTTCTAGAGCGGTATTAAAGCTTGGTTTGTAGGCTCTGGGAAGTAATACATCACTTTCTAGATTACTTGTTTCAATTGTATTCTTAATCTGATTCTGTGTAGTTGAAATTATTAAGTACTGCATTTTTTATCTCTTTCTCCAGTTTCCTGGTCCTAGAAGGACTCTCCCTGCATAGGTACCCAGTCAATTGACCTTCACCTCCCACAGG
>NW_010113368.1:0-12814 GCF_000699245.1 Pterocles gutturalis | reverse complement strand
TTCATTTCCTTATTTCCAAAAAGCCATAAGACTGCTGTAAAGTGTAGCACAGTGCTCTGACTTTCTCCTAGTACAGCTTCCCACACACTCTTACACTTAAGTTGAATCAATAATCCTCCAGTAGTTTTTATAATGTAGAAGCCCCTTTAAATTGTTGATTAATTCAGAAAACACTACCTATTTTTAACAATATTTTGGTATATTAATATTATAAAATAAATATTTGGTATACTAATATTATAAAATAAATATTTTTTCATCACTTCTTATCTCATTGGTAAATGGATTCTTTGGTGTAATTGAAATCAAACATTAAGATGCTCCTTGCCATATCTGTAAATCCATTCGTGCACATACAGCCAAAATAGATCCCTACATCAATCAAAAACTTTCTTATAATGCAAAGTTTATGTGCAGAAAGTTGTCGGGACCTTTTCTCAGTCTTAACACTTTATCACGAGCCACCAACAAAGAAGCCGGGCAGAAATACCTGGCACACAGTTATCCAGGCAGCAAAGATAAAAGAGCGGCTCAATGTCCACAGCAAAGGAGAAGATTCAGGGAAAAGCTATCCATAAGGAGGACAAGCTGAGGGACACTTTAAGGTACAAATTAACACTTAAGCAAAGCAGGTGTTTATTGAACATCTTCTAGAACTTAATATCTTTATACAAGCTACTTCTCTCATGAGTTTACCACTTTCTAGCATCTTCCTCTCCCTCACAGTTAGAAGCCCAAGCAAAAGCTGTCACTCACAGTTTCCACTCTTGAAGATGGTTTTTTTCTGTACAAGAGGTATGTTTCGGGTTTTAGTAGGAATGGATATTTCTGTCTGCTTACTAGCTTTCATCCATGCAACTACAGTTGCGGAGGAGTCTAAAACAGCTTTTCAGAGTTGGGTAACAGTTGCAGACAATAACTATTTTCTTCTTCTTCGTTCACAAATGTCTTTTTTCCATAATGGAGCGCAGACTACTAACCAAAACTAGGAGCTGGGGTAAAGTACCCCCCAGAGAGTACCCATACTTACGAGGAAAGGAGAAGGGATTATATTCTGATCACCTTACTGTCAGACATAATTTGAAGTCTTGATTCCTACAGTCATTGACACACACATAAAAATAACTACATTAATGTAAGTTGTTTCATGGTAGTGACAGAAGACGTGTAAACGTGTGGGATTGTGGTCTAAGTGCTAGTACTACAATGCTGCTTTGAAAATTAACAGAGAAAACACAACATCTTTGGTGACACTGAAAAATTCCTCAGCTTTTGTATCATTCAAAATACAGCTCTGTCCTTCAAGGAAGACCATAAACAGGTCAAGTCACCTCACTGGTTGAAGCAGCTAAAATAACATTAAAAAGTAATAAATTATGGAAACATTTTTATTCACTTATATTCCAGGAACAGCGAAAGCCACGTCGTAAAAGGAATTCCCCAAATTCTACTTTGAGCAGAGAACATTCTGGAAACTATCACTATGGCAATGTTTTAAAAATTACTCACAGCCTAATTAACATCTGCTTTAAGAGTTTAAGTTATTACAGGGTCATTTATCTACTCAAAGAATCTTGTACACAATTGAGCAGATTTTTAATGTTTAACGTTCCTACCCATAAAGTACCAGTGAAAGACATTCACCTAAGGGAACATGATAGGTAGTTCAGGTCTCTGTTTCTCTTCAACATGTCTCAGTAACACCAGTTTTTCTAATCAAAGGGTAGGTAACATCACATATGAAAGAAATGGCATCTTTTTGGAAAGCTCAAAGCAGGCTTAAAAATGTTACCACCAAAAGAGAAAATAACAACAGCAACAAAATTGCAAACAAAAAAAACTTTTACATACTGGAGATTCTATAGCTGGAAAAGCTGTTCTCCAAGAGGTCTGATGTCAACAGTCTGAGGTGCACATCATTATGAAAACAAACCTAGAAACATATATACCTTGGAAAGGACCTCTCTAAAACACAGTTTTCCCCACCTGCAGTGTGTCTTTTCTGAAACATAGCTGGCTAGAAGGTGATTAATCAAACTGTAGCTATCCTTCTTCTACCAACTGCTGTCCTAATTTTTTAGGGGAATTATTCCTCTGAATTTCATTTCCCACTGTTAGACTGGCCAGTTTCTTACTAGGGGTGGGATGTTGGGGAACATATGTCACAGGATGCACCATTCAGGCAGGGAAGAAAGTTGCAGGACTCGAGAAGATTAATTTCCCTCAGCTCAGGCAAACTGCAGCCTCCAGCACATACATAGGTGTCTTTCTGTTGTGTGTCTAGGACACATAAAGTGCATAGGCTTTTCTAAGGGACGATTTGAAGCTTAAGAGGAGATCTGTGTTTAAATACAAGTAGAATACACAGACCTTGGAAGTCAATCCTTGATAAATTTAATTTTGGTTTTGTTTAATGTTTTCTATTATGTGAATCCATCTAAAGACTCTGGAAAAACCTTTTTAATCACGATCCTGACAGTTATTTTACTTTTGGTTTGATGTTTGGGATTTTTGTTGTTGTTGGGCCCTACATAATAAGCATAAATTTCTAGATTAACAAAATATTTCTTTTAACTAGTTTGTGTAGGTCTGTAATCCCTTTCAGTGGCATTTAGCAATGGTTGGGAACAGAAAAGGTGTCTAATTGAAACAATAGAGAGAATCAGCAGCGGAAAAGACAACTGGTTTCTATTAATGCCCTTGTCTCTAAAAGATGTGTTTTGAAGCATACACCTGGAATCATTGCTGCAAAGTACCCAGGAAAGATCAAAAAGCCCTCCTAGTTGCTTGCTTCCTCAAGCACAAAAAGAAAATCAAGACAGTGTTTCAGTAAATGTAATAACGAGGTCAGAATAACACAGAAAATCTGCTCCTTGTTATAAGAAACCTCAGAAAGCCTTCTTTTCCTTTTGTCTGTGACCCCACCCCTACCATACACACAATTTATCAACTCCATTAGAAAGTTTCCCTCCTTTCCCTTTTCTCACTCTCCCATCAGGAAGCCAGCTCACTGAGGGCTCCAGCCAGACCCCCTGGGACTCCAGCTGCGCACTCGCAGATCACAATGCACTCCTTCCTTTTTTGGATATTGGGTGAAGTTTTTGCTACTGCACAGCAAAAGGGGATGCTAATTCAGGCAGAGCATGCACTGGACCAAATTCTGATCTCAGACACCCACACAATTCCTGTTGTAAGTCACATGTGTGCACATTTCTGACAGCAGGATATGCCCACTTGTGCTCTGTCTTAATGCATCAGCAAGAGTGGTGTGGCTGCTTTTTTAATAGAAACAAAAGTGTAAAGAAATATTTTTTAAAAGCTTGGGGGCTTAGGCAGACTGATAAGGTTCCTCCGAGACACAACAGTTAAAAGACGACAGTTAAGCAAATCAAAGACACTAAAACAATTTTAGTCCTTTCTCACTTAAAAGGGATTTTAAAAGACTGGCTTACGTCCAGGGCAACTCTACTTTTAATATGGGTTGAGGGATGTGTTTCAATTTGAAATTAGTTATGGGGAAGTTTTATAATTTATTTAAATGGCCATAAGCAAGAGCTTCAGCACCAGCTCAATTGTTATTATTTAAGCTTAAGGGTAATAGATAATTGGCATATGGAAAAGCAGTAGAGTGTAAAAGTATAAAGTAAAAGTGTAGCTGTAAGTCAACACTACTCAAAGTGTTGAGAAGTAGTATCTATAAAATTGTTTGTAGATGTGTGAAGGAATATACAAATATGGTCTTATAAATAACGTTACCAGTCTTCTAGAAACACGAAAATAAAATATTTAGATAATCATTCTTAAAAGGCAGAAATATAATACAATCAGAAAAAGTGAATTTAACAATTGGCTTTGCTGTCATACGTGCAGATCTCATAGAAGGTTGGCTTATTTTCTCTTCCATGTTCCTAGTTTTACCTGGCTACTAGAAATCATTATTTATTTT
The DNA here is from genome assembly GCF_000699245.1 of Pterocles gutturalis. NCBI lineage: Eukaryota > Metazoa > Chordata > Aves > Pterocliformes > Pteroclidae > Pterocles > Pterocles gutturalis. The sequence goes on along the minus strand of NW_010113368.1, from coordinate 8,868 downwards.
CCCAATTTAAGTGGTTTCAGACTGTTAGAGAAGCAAATGAACATAACTGGGAAATAAGATACACTGCTTTCTGTTTCAAAAAATACTGCCAGTAATAGAAATCCATATATTTTTACAAGGACTGTTTCTCAAAAATACAAAAATCCATTTAAAGAAAGGTTTGAGAGCATTTAAAAGCCTGAGCTGTGGTAAGACCATGAGAGATCATATCATACAACTTAAAATATATATATATATAACAAAAAAGCTGAGATTAAAAACCTATACCAATGGAGCTGAGGTTTACAACCAAAACATCAAATAAATTTAAAAAGGTACACTCATGAATAAAGAACTCCAGACAACAAGAGACTGGAGCTGTGTGATGAGTAAACAGGAAACGGGAGACAGAAAAGACAGAATGGAAGGAGTTTGCTGCCACATGTGAGAGCAGTTACCCTAAATCACTTATTTGTTCTGAGCTAGGATTAGCAGTTTTAATAACATAGTTCTGAGGAATAGGCTAAATTCTTCAAACCAGTAACATTTTTCCCATTTTCAGTAATCTTCTGGACATATATCTAGAGACAAAAGTAAATTTGCTATCTTTTTTTTTCTCCCAATACTCACAATGAAAGTCAAAATCTTACAATACTCCTCTGCATCTAACATTACAATATGGAATATTACATTGTAAAATTTGCTTTTCACATCTTGGCCATTTGTTGGTACGCTTTCACTCCATTACATACCTCTGTAATTTAGATGAGATGTTTTTCTATTCTGCCTTCAAAAATGTCCTTGAAGAACAAAGCTGTCCAAGCCACAGTCTACAAACAAGCCATTTTTTCCCCAAAAGCTTTTTTGTTGCAGCTTCCATATTCTCTCAGTAGTAATCTGTCAGTTTCTAGGAGTGAAATTATCAGAGCTATTTCCCAGTGAGTTAAAACTCTTGTGGTCTATCTGGAAGATGTAGCTGTAAAATTTTTTCACTTACATTTAAAGTAATGTTTTGCTCACTCTGTGTTCATCTCAAGCAGGTGTAAATGACTACTGAAAAAACAAATTATGGAAATCCAGCTGTTACTGAACATGTAACTTCAATTGTGACCCAGTTTGTACTATTACGCTCTAAGAAGAGGGGCTATGATACACTTTATGTATCTGCATGTTATTATATGTTATCCTTAAAAAAATTAGGTTTTCAGTGATTTATAATATAAGTTGAATTATCTATCATGCCTTTTTAGAGAAAAAAAATTAGCCAAGGGCTTTACTCCACACAACACAAATTACTTTGTATATTTGGATGCTTTGTAACTAAGCATATTTGAGCTGGAATAAATAAAATTCAAAATAAATTTCCATTATAATTTCCCAATTTAATAATATTTTCTGTCCTAACATTCTACCTCTATTTTTTATACTTCAGTAACCTAGTACTACTTCAGGTTCAACTGCTGGACCGCAGAACTGTACACAGTACAAGGAAAGGTCCACAGAGACACATAAACACATAAAGGGGTGGTCCGGCCCAAATGTCAGAAATTTTCAAACGGAAGTACCAGAGTTCAGATTAAATTTACTTTAGTTTACTGAGACAACAGTGGGTTGCCAGGTTCTAGCCTACAGTGTACTAAACTGCCACATTTTATTATTTATTAGTATATATAAACTCAAATACTAGAAATCAACATGATGTCCTCTATATATTCCCAAGACTGCATTTTTTTTTGCTAACACAACAATACATAGGGTAAGAAAATACTAATAGTTAAGTTCAGAGAGTAAAATCTTATGTAGAAAAATTAGTTTGATGGCAACTGATACATGCCACATTGAAGGGATGCTTTTAGATTAACTTATACTGATGCCACGTAAGCATACCATAGTATGCAAATGTGCTATTAATAAAACATTACCTATGTTACATACGTGAGATAGACCCTTTGAAGAGCATACTTTTCATTTCTGGTCTGCTAATACTGAGAACTCAAAGCCATAAATAGGAATCACAAGTGCACTTACAATACAAATAATAAAGATTTCTTTTCTGAAAAACAGTTCACCAAAAATGTTAGTTGCATATAAACTAGTTACAATCAGAGAGAATAAAAAGTCTCAGCACTGTGGAAATATTTTTAATTAGTATTTGAAGCATATTAAAGCCATCCACCAACAACACCCCTTCAAACTGCCTTTTTTTAGTCAATTACATTTTGTAACAAGGAATTTTTTAGCAGTGAGTATTTATATCCTAAATTAGAAATACAAGGTTTCTGGCTGCTTTGTGTTATGTTCCTGACCCAATGTTATTTTTCCTCCATTTCTGATCCAACCAGCTATTTAAATTCACCAGGATGCTTGCACATGTTTCCTAATTCACTTTATATGTTAGCTAGTACATTCTTCTTTTTTTTTTTTTTTTTTTTGGCATTCAACACTTCATATTAAAAAGCAAATTCTATACTGTAAATGTTGAGTCATCAGTGCTCAGCAGAAGTCGTGTTGCCATTCTATAGAATATGAAAGAATCTTCACAGACAATATCACATATCCTGCCATGAGAGACTAATACATGACAAAAATGAGAGAGATTCTGTATTGATAATGAAGGGTTTCAAGCACACAGTGGGCAGAAGTCCTAACATACTTGAAAAATATTTAACTGAACAATAATGGAGCAATGCCAAATACTAAAAGTTACCAAAGATAATTTTAATTGTTGTAGATAGAATAGTGTTCAATGACAGCTGTTTTGGAACAAAAAGGTTATTTCCTGCAAATTATTGTAATATTTTTCTCCCAAAATAGCCCCTGATTCACTGCTAAAGTTGCCTGGCATCCTCTAATGGTTAGCACAGACTAAAAAACTGTTATTAACTTTATTTTTTAATAGTCTTAAGATCTTAAATGAAAATAATTATTTCTTTAAAAGACTAATAAGAGTCAGTTCAGAAGAGCAGCTGACAAACCAGTGGAATTATTTGCATAAATGAAACATGATGACTTCAATATCATCGCTATTTCAAGCTGTATTGCCTGACCATATTTTATTTTCTTGTGCTTCAGCAAAACAAAAATCAATGATCAGTAAGATTAAAGTTACTGCTTCTCTGCCCAGCAAAATTCCATGCATGTTGGCAGCACATTTTTATGATGAAGATTTAATCACAGAGTAAGCAGATATTGTTTACGCAGTAGAAACTCTCATCTGAGGCCTTGGAGTTGAGCACCTGCGTACATTTCCATGAAACAACATTTGAAAAATACCATGCCCTAATACTACAAATATTGATATGCTTTTTCACTGTGCTCCTGTCAGTAGTCTCACACTACTGCCTGCGAATCCATGTGTAAAAGTTAGAAGTTAGAGTTTTGTGCGTATTTTGTTGGAGTATACCTCAGTAGTCACAACTTCCATGGAAAAAGCAGCCTCTGTGACACAATTTGTGAGATATAAGAAAAGGATGCTACCATTTAATTGTTATGCCACTCCTCCTGGTGATTCTTTCAGAAATGACCTTACTAGAATGACATAATTTTAGGATGCTTAGCATGATGAGAAATATATTAATTACAAAGACAAACAAGAAACTGCTTTATTTAGACTTTGGTCTTGCTATTGAAAACTATGCAACCCATTTTCTGTCAAGACTAATGAAGGTACTTCAGTTAACATAATTACATCTATAGGATAGTCTGAATACCATCTAATCCTCTCTCAATCTTTACTATCCATATCTGTCCTAAAGAATTACAAAATGTTTCAAATATTTGTAAGTATCTACAAATGTAAACCTAATTCACCGGACATTTGAAAGACACACCAACCTCCTTGGTTTAAAACCCTCCAGAGTTTCCCTCAGCAATAGAAATAAAAGTTGTGGCAACATGTACGTGAGATCCACGCCACTGTGACTGAAATGCTGAGAAATTAATCCTTAAGGCTAGTAGGTATATTTGTATAAGGCTAGGCGGTATGCCAGGAGATGCTCTTGATTCCATGACTTGTCACTGGGATTTAGTAGCTGCAGTGTATACTGTTTTTCTACAGAATCATCATTTAGTTGACTGACAGTATTTCCTACATCTATCTGGAGCACCCTGGAGATTAGGGTAAACTATGTAAAAAGCAGGGATTTTAAAAATAGTATTTCAAATTAATTCCATCACAACAACGTATAAAAAATATAAAATGGGACAAGGGTTATAGGAAATGGAAGTACCAAGAGATCTTCACACAATCCTCCAAAAGAAACAATGGGAGGGGGATAATTAATTCTTTTTTAACAGTAATGAGGGAGTAAATATCACCAAACTACATTTCTCACACTCTTACAAAGAAAACTCAATTCTCTTAATGAACCAATGTTTAATTGGAACCTGGAAGCAAGGTTGTCTACATGTCTTAAGTTAAAATTTGCACTTTTGAGTTTTCAGTCTTTACTGGAATCAATGAACTTCTGTGTGAAAAAGACGTAGCAAATTACATGAAAGGAATTACATTAGGGATGTAGGATTGGACCTGCTGATACAGTTATAAATAGTCATTTCATGAGCATAAAAGAAATATATAAACACTAATTACTTCAGTCTCACAGTGCTTTAGCAATGTAAGTAGTATTTCCATTTTATATATGAGTAAAATGAGACACAGCTAACTGACTTAAACAGCAATGCACAGGAAGTCAGTGACACAACCAGGAATAGAACCTAGGCCTCTCAGCAGCTAGTCCCATGCTTTAACCACAAGACTAGCCACCTCTTTCCTATCTTGTATTAGCACAACTCTAAATCTGGGTTGCATCAGCTACTAATTTGAGATGTCTAAACATGTACGATTGTAGAAATCTGATTTTCTGAAGTTGAAGAAGTTAATAAATCTGTCTTAACTTAATCACCCAATAAATTAGGATAAACTGTTTTAAAATGAGACCCAAAATGACCATAAACTTTTGGTTGCTTTAAGATTAATCCTTCTGAAATAGATCTCTGATGGATTAACAAATCTCACGCATGCTTGAGCTCTTTATTGCTATATATTATTTTGCCTGCTATCTGTGTGTGATATGCAATTTGGACCCGCTTGATCAGAATGGGACTAGAACATGAAAATAACATCAAGTTACAGAAGAATCAGACAATCCTAGAGAGAAAGTTATTGTCTTCAAGAGAAAAATGAAAACATAGAAGTCAAGAGTCGGGAAGAGACCAAAGATCATAAAAAAACCCATTATAACTAGAGGTAGGCAGCCTGGTGTGATCTTGGCTTTACTGCATTTAAAGCAGGCATGATTTGTATTTTGTTCTCTTTTTATCTAAGCCTCAAAGTTCAGGAAAAGAAGGATCATTTTTAGTTTAAAGGGTTCTTGTTTTGACCCGCTCTACAGTTATCTGTGATAAATCTGCATTATGCCTAGTCTTATCACTTTTGCTGGATCCGAGGCACAGCATGCTAAATGCAGTGTAGCAATACTGGAGTGCGATCTCCGAAGAGTTTGGAGTCGTACCAATGGATAGTCCTCTACCATCACTTAAAGAAATGCAGTTTATACTATAGGTTTTGACATATATCCATACAAAATGCCACTGATAGCAGCTGAACCTTCTGATATCCTTCAAGTAAAAATGTGTATATATAGAATGTGAAAATTAAAGATAGGAGTGTGGTGGAATATTATGAAGTATTTTTTACAAACATAACTTCTCAGACCAAAAACTGACAATAAAGACAGAATAAGATATGCTAAGACAAAGTTCTTGTCATCAATAAAAGAACTCCAGATATCTAAATTAAAAAATTACATAACCCAAGAGAAAATACACAGGGTAAAAAAGGCAGCAATACAATAGTTTCTTAGCTTACTTAAACTCCTTTACTTTGAACCAATGCAATTTCCACAATCAGAACTTGTTCTTCTGACTGCTGGATTTACAGTCACACTGCTATTGTATGAGATTGCCCTCTAGATGTTAAAAGTTTGGCTAGATGATTTTACATTCTAGCCAGCATACTGAGATGGGACACACTGTGTGATTTGTGATGTTAAACTTCTGTAATGCACCTAGAGACTTAAAGCATAGACACAATGGAAACATCAAAATAATTAAGTAAAAGTTGGAACTAGTATATTTGCAGAGAGGAAGAGGTATAAATCTTTCACCTCTATATCATTGTAAGATTTCTACCCTTTTCAAGCCAACAGTAAAAATCACAGTATCACAGACAGAGTGTCTTTAACATATTCATTGTTCTAACATCGGACCAAACCATAAAATCCTACCTGGTATACCTTAGAAGAATTCATTCATTAAGATGGAAAAGAGAAATAAACATGTTTAAGGGAGGTTATTTGGTTCATACTAATACTCTTATCCATCCTGAGATCCCACAAAATACTCTTTCTCATTTCAATGGGACTATTTTTGCCATATGATTCAATTTAATCTGCTTCAAATTTTCTTAATAATTAAAATTAATAATATACACTCAGGAATAAGTGTTCGCAGAAATAAGATTTTTTTTCAGACGCATCAAACTCTTCAGAAAGACTTATCATGAAAAAGTGAATGATTAATAGGAATATAAAATGCGGTTCTTTTACATGAAAAGAATTAACTAATGTTTTTATATCCAATAAGCAAACCAAAGTATAACTGCCCTTTTGTGAAGACAAGCTATCATCTAATTTTAAAACTAGAGGCCCTTTTCTGCTTCTCTTTGAGCTTAGGGAAGAATTGCCCAAGATTCAGGAAGGCCTGAGCCTGATGTTTCATTCTTATTTCATAATGCTTAAAGGCCCCAGACAAACTTAGGAATTCTCTCAGATAAGCAGGGGAGAAAGTCCACATAATCAAAAACTGTGCAGTCAAATAATGCAAACAAAAGCTGTATGAGGAATCAATCATTTCTTTATTATGACCATTTCATTACTGTGTAAAGAAACCCTAGAATTATAGAATAGATAATATAATTGTAGCCCATTTTATTTCTTTGCCAATATGAAAATGATTGGCTTTCTATGTTCCATGTGTGAAAAAAACCACTCTTTGTTGATAAACAGATTAATTCAAATTACAAATAAGGCATATTTTTAACTAGCAAAGAAAATTTATGGGTTCCTCATGTCTTGATTTTTCAAATTAAGAGTAGCTGACTTTCTACAAGAAAGATTCAATGAAGTAATTTCTTTCCTTTCTGTCTCAATCTGTTAAAATGTATATTTGCAAAACCTAAGTAATTTGTACATAAATCAGTATTACTGTTTCTGCTTTATATTTTATGAGTTCTGTTCAAAGGATGAACTTGCTAAAAGAGTGTAATCCTTATAACAGACATGAAATGATATGGTATTTGTAATACTTCTCTGAAAGCTCTGTTTGTCTGATGTCTCTGGACCGAGTTAGATATGCCTATTTTGTCCATGTAATTTAATTAAAATCTAAACTATGCTTCGTATTTCTGCTTTACTTATGAACTGACTAAAAGTGCAGGCTAAAGTATGAGTTTATAGTCACGATCAGACGTTTATCAATACCTGCCAATTTTTGGAACGCTCCCAGTTTCATGGAGGTTTAAAAAATTTGCATGTTAAAGCCTATGGTCTGGGGAGGGCTCCTCTGTTATTCGGAGACTTAAACTAAATTGGTATCTTCTCCAGCGGTTTGCACAGAAAACAGTGCTGTTTCTGTTCTCAGCAGAGCTAAATCTGAACTCTGTGGAAGTGTCCAGTCTTCTTTTAACTTTCTATTGAAACTTTACCTGAGATATTGCTGTAAAATGTTTAGAAATATTAATAATTTATGTATCTGTTATTGTCAGATTATTTTACCCACATTTGCCTGTTTATTCATCCATGGCATCTTGAGTTAATTCTGAGGTTTTATTTTACTTGTTTTCAGTACCTTGCTCCTAACTCTGAGTCAGGGTATTACTGAATAGATATTATTGCAGTGTGTTAAAAAAATAAAAACCATAAGAAAACAAAACAAAAACCTTACAAACACAAGATTTACACATTTGTAGGTCGAAAAAAAATCAGATGCAGGGAAAAGCATGAATTGAAAAAAATGCCTTGATATGTCAAGGCAGCAGTAACACTTCAAGCCTATACAAATAGGCAGATAATTCTCATAAAAATTAACACAAGGCGTCAAGCTTCTACAGACAGACTGTTCTCATAAACAAAAAGCTGTAGGCAATGTTACTATCTATAAGTAGCCCAGGTATTGTGACGTATTCAGCTCTAATCTATAAATTGCCTTCAGTATACAAATAATGAAGCAAATGTAGGCTCTCTTTCAAAACGCTTGATGACTAAGAACCATAATGAGGCAAATTTAGGATCCTCTGAATCTTCTAATGATGTCCAAGAGACCAGGAGTTTTTAAAGATAAACTGTTGTACCCTGGGGGCATCTTGACTTACAAGATGACTCTCTAAAGCCTGTTGATCTTATGACTTTCTTTTCACATCACACTTCTTTTTAGAAGACTCAGAGGGTGCAATGGAAGGAGGTGACATGCCTGTTGGAACTTGCTCTCTCCTGAGACTCACCGAGCAGTGCCCATGCCATCTCCCTCTGCATTCCTGGGGAGCGAGGGGGGGAACAGAGAACCTGTCGCTAAACAAAGTGAGGGGAAAAAAGAATAGCATTTACCTCAGTTACTGCTAAGAATCTGTTCAGAAAAGCCTCTACTCTTGCACAGCAGGGGACACCCCGCCGTGAGGTGACCGAACTACCGGCAGCGCAGAGGAGGGAGCTGGAGGATGGGAACGCAAAAAAGAGAAAGCAGTTAGCAGCCGGAAAAAAACCCAAACCAAACCAAACTGAATTTTCAGTTGCAGGAGATTACAGAGAGCAGAGATCAAATTCCAGCCCCGCT
>NW_010113367.1:11393-27922 GCF_000699245.1 Pterocles gutturalis | reverse complement strand
GAGGGGTGATCGGTAACCGGGGAGGTGGTCCCGCCTCAGCGCCTGTCGCCTCTCCCGCAGCTCTCGTGGCGCTGTCCTTCAGCGGAGCCATCGGGCTGACCTTCCTCATGCTGGGCTGCGCCCTGGAGTACTACGGGTGAGCGGGCGGCTTCCTTTCCCCCCTTCCCCCCCTTTGTATGTGTTAATTGAGGCGTTCGTGGAGCTGTGCGGCTCTGGGTGTCCTCCGGCTGTCACCTGCCTTCTGCCTCTTGTCACACGGCAGCGTGCCGTGATTAAATATCCCCTCCTTAGCCAGTGCTTGCAGCTCTATTAAAAAATGACTGAGAACACTGGTGTACTTTCTCGGGACAAGCACTGCCGTCTTCCTAAACACTCCTTTTTAACCTCGCACAGTTCTTTCCTGCACTTCCCTCTTCTTTAAACACCCCTCCTACCGCAAGGCTCCGCCTGGGATGTCTGTTATGCTTCAAAATCCAGAGCACTCAGCGAGGGCGTGCCTGCCCGGGCGGCTGGTTTATACCGCAGGATCTCTGATTTGAGACAGCTCTTGGTGCCCATCCCGCTCGCCTGTGTTTCCTCTTTCCTGCGTGGTGACTGTCAGTGTTGGGAGGCGGCAGTGTGAGTTGAATCAGCAAGGTGATGCAAGTGTAAAATAAATTAACACTTGGTCGGGTGAGAGGGTGGATCCTGCTCTACACGAGGCTGTAGGAGTGATCCGGTACGCAGGGAAAACCAGGTGGGATCGTCCCTCAGAGTGACAGCTTGTGCTTAGATCCCATCACCCACTTCTCAAAGCATAAAATAGAACTACAGCTATCGCAATTACTTTTTCTAAACAGAAGATACTTTCTATTCAAGTATCCATGTAAACTGATTGTGTGTTCCTTTTCCCTCCCTCTCCAGTGTATACTGGCCTCTGTTTGTCTTAATATTTTACTTCATCTGCCCCATTCCCCACTTCATTGCCAAAAGAGTAAGTGATGACAGTGATGCGGCCAGCAGTGCCTGCAGGGAGTTGGCGTATTTCTTCACAACTGGAATTGTTGTTTCTGCCTTTGGATTTCCTATAATCCTTGCACGGGTTGAAGCGGTAAGTTTTGCTTGCTAATTTTTATTATAAAACACCAGTTACTGAGTATAATCTGAGTATAGTAAACAGGGCACTGTTGCTGTGTGTAAATCCTGTCTTTAATTTCATTATTGTGATGTTTCTAGCTTCTGAATAAAATAACCACTTTGCTGAAATTTTGTCAGTCAGTGCTGCTTTTTGACCTGAACAAAGGACTAACATGACTGAAGAGCTTTTAGCTTGATTTTTTTTTTTCCAGTTTTGTTTTGGTCCAGTACAAGGTACTGTTTCCCCCCTACGTGTCACGCCTCTCTGTCACATCAGCTTTTGCACTGCTTCTTGCACCACCTTCCTTATGTTTGTCTCGGAATGTCTCCTTTCTCCATTTAGGATGCTGAAAACTTGGTGACTGGAGTGCATTATCAGTTAAACGATAAAAGGCCAAACTTCCAGAGCTGCCCTTCTGGTTTTCAGAGCATTTCCCAAGCTCGTGCTTTGTCCCCTCGAAGTCTGAGGAGATTCTGCTAGTTCCTTTTTTCTTTGCTTTCTGAACTGCTCTTCAGTGGTGAGATTTTGTTGCTTTTGTTTTGCAAGGCAAAGAACTCTTTTGTCCTCTCTCCCAGACTATCTAGTGATGTTTTTATGTGTTACATTGGTTTTTTCCCTTCAGTCTTTCAGTTTTGCTTAAAGCTTGTGTGCTTAGTTTTATTTTGTTTGTAATGCACATTTGCGCTGATGCTGCATTTTTATTTTTAAGTTGTGGACCTGACAGTAGGCAGAGCCAGAAGTGACCACGAGGGGGAACTCTAATTTATTGATACATCTTTTAAGAGTAAATGTTGCTTATTTGAGTAAACTTAGTGGGGCAGATCACTAAAGAAACCACAGGCTGTTTTCCATGCTCGTTACTGGCATTTATTTGAAAGGTGATCTTTTATTTTGTTGCATAGCAATTAAAGTAGAGCACTAGTTTCACCAGATTTTTTTTTCTATGGCTTAGGTATGTTTTAGTGACTTGTATGGTAAGGTAATTACTGTGTTCTAAAATGTAGCATTAATAGCCTGTCTGTTAAGTCTTGTATTAATAATATGAGTGGTTCTTTGTCTTTTTTCTTTATCCTTTTAGCACCTTTCTCTGTAGTATTTAACTTAGTTTATCTAATGCATATGAAGAACTGGCCTGAACCTATGTTATAAGAACTGCTCTGATTGTTTCGTTTCCTTGCGTTTCAGATCAAATGGGGAGCCTGTGGTCTGGTGCTGGCTGGCAATGCAGTCATTTTCCTTACTATTTTAGGCTTTTTTCTCGTATTTGGTAGAGGAGATGACTTTAGCTGGGAACAGTGGTAGGACATCGCTCTGGTGCTGGTAATATTTTACAGTATGTATCACTATATATATGCTCTGTGTGTGTATATATTATAACATGTGTGTGTGCACGCTGAGATGTGTGTATATGCATATGCTAGTGTTACATTATCAGATCGTAACAAGGCGTTTCAGCCCAAGGGAAAAGGCCCTTGTGACACCTGTCTTCATGTGTTCAGTAAAAGCTGGAATCAGCATTGCAAATTTGTCCCTGAACAAGTTTACAAAACAGAAGCTGTTTTACTCATTGTTTCACTATACATGCATTAACTTTTGTTTTAACCACACTAGTATCATGCGTGTGATACTGGTCAGCATGTCTGTTGGTTTTTTAACTATGTAATCAAAATAGGCCGATATAAAGATTATCCTACTTTTCATTTGAGTAATTGTATTTTTAGTGTTTTTGCTTGATAACATAAAAACAAACATAGCTTACGTCAACTCTTTTACTAGCTAATGAAAGAAAAAGAAAATAGCCCTGGTTAAAAATCCTTCCTTCTACTTTACAGTGTTCATTTAAAAAAATAATTCCCCTCCAAAGATACTCAGGCTTTCTTCCTATTGAACTTAAAAACTGTGGATATATTTTGGGAATAATATATCTTAAAGCCTCTTTAATGCCTGGAGCTGACATTTCTTCTTTTGTGAACCTTCATAAGAGAAGTAACTATGCTCAGGACACTTACAATCACAATGTAGTGTACAACTCGGTGTTCTTATGCATTAAATGCCTGAATTGCAAAGAAGTGAGTGTTCTGCTGGGTAGGACTTGTTATCTCCTCAGTTCTTATTGCTTTAAAAGCATACTTATTCAACTACTATTTTTTCTGTCTGTAAGAAGTGACTGTTATATTAAAACACTATATTTTAAAATGGCATTATCCTTGTAAACATTCACATAATCGCACTTACGAAAGTAAACTTTATTACTGTTTAGACTTTCTGAATCCTGCAAATTGTGGAGGCATGTAGTTTTGTAAAAATGCATTCTGATACAACCCTGGCTCTGGAAGACATTTCAGTGATCTGCAAAGGGGTAAAGGAAGAGACACCTTAGTTTATTCTTTCATAGAAAAATGGACATCAAGAGGTTTCTGCTCTGTGAAGTAAGAAGCTGAATTCTTGCGTAGGGTATGTTTTACTATTGCAAGTTCTTCTGCATGAGTGTTTTCTAGTTGTATGAGTTAGTTCACAGCTGGCTGCTATCACCTTGTACAGCTATGAGGGACATTGTGTAAGGAGGTAACAGAACCCACCCTACAAGATGTGGTAGCTTCACCAGCACAGTGCTTTTTGCCCTCTGAGTTGTACGGAACTACTCACGCAGCTCTCCAAACTCTCTCAGTACTCGTGTACTGCAAGATGGTGTCCTGTGGATTGCTGCGTAGAGCAAAGGTTCAAAAAGGAATGAATGTTACATGAGCACTCTTGTTCATGCTCGGTGCCCTAGAAGAAGGGTACAGAAGTCATTCTGTGGTTCAAGTAATGTAATATCACTCGAGTAGGAACGGAATATCATGTTTCGGGAAGGGTGATTACATGTTTTAAATGTAAACTTCAGATGTGTGTAAGGTGAACAGTTCAGTGCTGAGGAATGCTGAGTAGCTGTATTGTATACTGAAGTGTGGCTAGGGTGTCACTCTTGTAAAAGAAGAATTAACATTAAATGACAGTTTTTTCTGGATGTTAATGCTTCATCAAAGATAGCAAGAATATACTTGTAAAGACGCTGTGCATAAACAAGTTCTCTTGCAGTGTCTTCCTGCCTTCAGGTGAAATCTGTTGGACCTTACTGATTTGTAAAGTACTGCTGTGGAAATTACTTGTTCTAATTATGAGCCGGGTGTTTAGAGAAATCGTAGTTTCCATGTGTAAGTCCTGCTTTGATTTTTTTTTTGAAGAAGAAGAAGAAGTTGTCTTTTTTTTCCTATACCATGGCATTTGTCATTCAAATTGATGAAGTAAAACAGCAACAATAATACACAATTTAAGTGCCTGATCCTGTAAATGCCTAAAGTCATTGCTCACAATTCTGTTTAACTCCTGTTAAAATACTTGTCTGCTTGCAAGGTTAGATTCTTGAGCATTTTTACTTCTTACAATTTATGTACTGAAGACTGCAATAGACGTCTACAAAATACTCAGCTACTCACAAAATTTTGCTTTCAAGATAGTGGTGTGAAGAAACAGCTGAGATTATTATTTTTTTTTAAATTAGGGAATTATTATTTGTAGAATCTGTTCTAGATCTATGGGTAAATAGTGTTCTCATGGCAGGTTGGGATACAGGCAGTAAACATGTGACAATCTAAAACGAAAAGGAGGGCTAGAAAGTAGAGTCCTGAGGAGAGGTTGCTTCTTTGACAAATTATTCTCTTGTACTGTATTTCTTTTCCTTTACTGTAGTTGGTGGGTAACTCATGAAATGACAGGTAAATGTTGGATGCAGAAAGTCAATGCTTTTTTTTTTTTTTTTTCCTTCTTTTGAAGCAGCTATATGCACTAATCCTTAATGTGAACTTCATGCAGTTTTTACCATGGACTTCTATTTTAAAATGTTTAACTTTAAAAATAGTGTTTAACAGTGTTTAAATCATGGAAATCTTCCTTGACCGCTTTAAAAGTAAATTTGCTTGAATGAGTCTTCAATATCAAATAGGGTAAAAAAAAAAATCAGTGCTTTTTTTATCAAGAGCTTCACTCATTCACACAAACCTTCTGCTTCGATGGCCAGTACTGGGCAGACTGTCACTATCTACCAGTAGCAACTCACTGTGGTTTCTCTGAAATTGTTTTCCTATGTGCAAGCGAATACTGTGTATCCAAAGTGCCTTAATTTCAATACTGTGCAGATTTTGTGAGTGCATATACATGGCAATATCACTATATTTCATAATCGGGTGAAAATCTATTACTGCATTTTATAAAGCTTCCTTGTCAACTAATCATGTTTTCTGTAATTCGGAATGCAGCTTTTATAACTTTTGTAAACACTATTTTTATTTTCTGTGATTGCCAGGTTCTTGAGAGGATAAAGCATTAAAATATGGAAATTAAAACATGTTCTACTTTTCTTTTTGAATTGTTTAATAAAACTGACTTTTTGAATTGTCTAATAAACATATCTGATGCTTAAGTATTTGTCTGTCTTAAATTTCAAGCAGTGACAACAGACTTGTGGGAGAGGAAAGAGAAGAGAAACACCGTATCCAGTGGTGCTTTCATACTGGTACTGTAGCTGTCAGGTGCGGCCACAGGAGGAGGTTAATGAGCAGTTCAAGTGTCTCTTTTAGTGGTGTTAATATTTCTTAATTGCTTTGGAGTGAAATGGGGTCTTCAAGTAGACTCTCAGTATTGGGACCCTTGGGGACTCTTGCCAAGTTCTTTCTCTCAAAGCTCCTTCACATCTTTTTCTGGAGATAAAGTGCTTGTGGTCATTGGGAAGGTCAGTCAGCACTGATGAGATCAAAACACAGGGGAACAAATTTCAGAAGCCATCATCTAATTGCAGTAGGTGGTGGAATTACTGTTATGTAATCATTGTCGTAGAGGTCGTATTCAAATATGCAGGTAAATTATCATCACGTATCTCATGTACATGTTAGATCTGTGAGCTTTTTAAAGGTGTCCAAAGAAAGATGGTATGTAAGATAATATTTGACCTCTTCCAGTTTCCTTGCTTCAATAACGTCTAGAGTAAGACACATCTGCTGTGTCTCCTGTGAATGCAGGAGGCATCAAGGCTTGCTTTCTTTTCTAGGTCAGTTCTCCTGTAGTTATGTTGGTGAGTATATGAAGTGGGTGATTTTGATCCCACCATTGCTTGTGAAAATGAAGCCTGCTCAGTTATTTTAATCAATTTGTGAAAGCACCCACCATCAGGAGAAGGCTGTAGTGTCTGTGTTCTGAATAGCTGATGCTTTCTGTTTATAGCAATGATTTGAGCAACTAAGCTTTGGAGAAGGTGAGTATTTTTACACTCTGAATCACTTAGCTGTTGGCTTTGCCCTGTTTTGCACAATGAACATTTGGGATTGCTGTTCTGTACTGTCTAGCCCAACTTCAGGCTCTGGGCTTGCTTCCTGAACTCCCTTATTTAACCTCATTCTGGATTTGCTAGTATTATCTGTACGGTATGTTTAATTTCCTATGCCTCCCACCCTTGTAGCTGTTTCTGTGGTTAATGGAGCTGTTCCCTGTCAACTTACACTTAGCTGGAGGAAAAAAATAAAATATACGTAGGGGGTACTGGTCACAGTCTTGCACAGGTATTGTAGTCTGCTCAGTCCTTTAAGAAAGCTGGTAACCTCCCTAACTAGTTATGACCTTCGGTAACTTTCTAAAAACTTTAAACAGGCTTTAATCCCATAAGATGAATGTAAGCTCGTTAATATCCGGGAGTTAAGCAAACAAACTTGTCCTAGGAAGCCACATGTAGATTTTTATTGTTAAACTGAAAATTATGTAAAGCTCTAAAATGATCTCTATAACCCTGACCTCAGTTGTTAACACAGCATGACTTTTAAGATACTACATCATTTACTCTGCAGGGATTGTTTCTGATCTATGATAACGGATGAAAAGACTATTTCATTAAGCTGGATGCACACCAGGTCCTAATGACTAATTGATTTAAGTGGCCCCTGCAAATACACGACCAATGTGTACTAGAGGGCGTCACAGGGAAGTGTCTCTTGATAAAACATGTAAGGAAGCATTGACGGGTGAATTGTGATTACATTTTAAAGATCAGCTGGATGCTCTTAGAGAAACATTTTCTCTGGTGGCCTGTTCCTATATTTATATCTTGTTTTATTGTTTTGCTTTTGCTCTTTGTGTTGAGGTCTGTTTCAGCTGTGTCTCTGGGTTATTTTCAAAAATTGGTTACAGTTGTTTATGGGCCATGACTAGCACTTCAGCTGGAGGTACTTCACGTGTTTTTTTTGGAATTACTACTTTCCATAGACTAGTTCTAGATTTTTAACAAATATTCTGGATACTACTTTCTAATGGCTCATTTTAAAGGGTCTGGTTGATCCCTCCTCCCTCTCCCATGAGGGTGAATCACTCCCTGTCTGCCTGTGCAGATGGCTTTCTTCCTGCAGGCCCTCAGCACTTGGAGGTCCTTTTGGCCATCTATGCAGCAGATACCACTGGGAAGAGCACAGGGCTTATAAAAACACACTATTTCCCCAAGAAAATCCTTAGAAAATTGTTTTCAAAGTGTGACTAAACCTATAGCTTTGTTTAACAAAGTAATTTATATATAATGAACATAATTGTGCGAAACTGCATGTAATATAGGCTTGCTTTGGAGTCTTTGCATATAGGGAAGACTTCTTCCTGTGAAACACGCTTATAACATTGCTGTCTATTAAAATGAAGAATTTCAAGTATGTAGTTACAGCAGTCCTCCCAGTTGTGATCTGAAATCCGCATATTTTCTTTGTTAGCTGTTTGCTAGCAGCTGAACTGCCATTCAGTGGTGGAAGCTGCCTGTGTTATGTTGTATTTTTAATTGCATGTTTTCCCGGTGAATGCTTATAAAATTACCTGCTCACTTTTGTGGCGTTTAAAAAAAACCACAAAGAAACTCCAAAATCATGTTCAAGTCAGATACAGTTCATTTGAAAACTTTAAGTGGAGAGTTTCTGAATGCTGAGGCAGAACGGGATGTTGATGTCTCCTCGTAGGTCCCAGAGGTCATCTGAGGCTGACGATGTCTGTGAATTTTGGTTTTATCACCTGCTTTGAGCTTCCTTTGCTAGTATACTGGGTATGGTTCTTTAATTTTCTTGGTTGATATGAATAAATGACAGATGCTGCTTGGATGTTTTTGTTTGTCTGAGGATTTGGAGAGAAGTCAAACAGTATTTATTGTGCTTTACAAAGCATACGCTTGGAATAAGAGGATTGATCGTGACATTTATATGTTTTGCTTATGCTTCGTTGTGACTGTTTGATCTGGACTTGTGATTTTGTTATTCATTTAATTCCTGCCTCAGACTGGTATTTTACAATATAATAGGAGGCTTTGTTACCAGTCTTCCATCTTTAAAAAAAAAAAAAAAGCCTTTGCAACACATAGAAACAAAAGCTGCAATAGTTGTAACTGACTGGCTGCTGATGGAGTTCTCCCCTTTTCAAGCTGTGGGAATTTGCTGTTGGGGTCAGTGGGGTGAGGAAGGAAGGATGAGAGAGCCCCGATCCCCTTAGATGCTGGAACCCTTCATGTCTGAGGGCATCTGTGAGCATGCTTGTGAGTCACTCCTATGCAATAGACTGTCCAGCTTGTCGGAGTGTCTGTTTCTTCTGGCTGCGCTACACAGGATATGGGGGTGATGTTGGCTGCAAAAACCCATACGCCTGTGTTTCAACAGAGGGCACTTTACTCCGGCAGAGGATTTAACAGCTTGTCCCTGTTTCTAGTACCATGGCTCAGTGTCACCCTGTGTGGCCAATCTTTCTTTGGTGCTCTGTTTTTTTAAAAGCTATATAAATGCAACTATATTTCCAACTATATAAATTGCAATGTGATATTAGGATGTTTTAAACAACTCCACGGTGATAAAAGAATTTCCCATATAATAAGCCTTGACTGCTCTTAGTCTAATTTTAAAATAAAGAAATGCAGAATATTTCTCATATGCATACATAAGTAAATTTTACCTTTTGAATCAGATAATACAAAATAATATAACTTGGGCAGTCCAGAGCATGCTATCTCTTCTATTCATTCCTTTGAAGAAGATTGCATTCTTAACAGTATTTTGCTGTTTAATTAAAATCTCCAGCAGAAAATGTACTAGCGTGCAAGGATCTTTTACTAGCTAGACAGATACTCATTAGAGAGTTTCAAAATGCACAGTCTTTCTGGTAGTCTCGTAAGTGAGCAATGTGTGAAGTTAATTAGGATTCAGCAAATATCCTCAGTTAGGATTCAGATTATTCACATCCCTTCTGACACCTAAACACTGATACAGGTGTCTCTTTGTTCCTCTCCTCTTTTACTGTGGTTGTGCCCCATCCTTAGTCTGTTCTCTTCATCTTTCTTTAGTCCTTTTCCCCTGGAGCAAGGAAATCCCAGAAGGTCCCAGCTCCATCAGGTGTTGAGCTGCAGCTTTGTCCTGACTCCAGCCCTCCCCTAACTCTTGGGGTTGCTCAGAAGGCCCTGGGGTCCCTTACCCGACCGCAGCCTACGGCAGGGCCGAGGGGGGCCTCTCCCTCCTCCACATGTGCCTTTAGCTACAGTTCCACTGAAAACCAACCAAACAAAACCAACCCAGAGCAACCCTTGCCCTCAACTGCTGGCAGTTCCAGGTTCTGTGTAACAAGGGAGGGAATTTCAAACTCCTACAGTCAGTAATTACAACCAGCTCCTGCTTCCCTGCCCTGGTGGGACTGGGCTATTGTCAGCTCTGGGTGTCACAAGAAGCTGGGCCAGAAGCAAGTCACGCATCTGAAACAGCTTAACAAACACTGATTTATGGATAGTATTAACAAGGTGGAAAGAGGGGCAGGCAAGTGGCAATTTAGAAGAACTATATTATAAAATACTAATTGGTTCTGGACGTGAATCGATGGCTATGACTTCCAGTTTCTAATTACTTAAAACTTGTGTTTAACAGAGAAAGGCTAAAAATACTCAGTGTTTTTTTGTAAGGACTGACTTTTTCAGACGCCTCAAGAATCCATTTTGAGATGACAGTTTCTT
Source organism: Pterocles gutturalis (assembly GCF_000699245.1). NCBI lineage: Eukaryota > Metazoa > Chordata > Aves > Pterocliformes > Pteroclidae > Pterocles > Pterocles gutturalis. The sequence continues at coordinate 17,768 of NW_010113367.1, read as the reverse complement.
TAACCAGAGAGAAACAGCTTCAGCAATTATCGTTCCTTCTCTTGAGTGCTATTGTCTTGGTTGTCCTTGTCCCATCTTCCCTCATTTGCCTTTTGGTGTATTTGCTATTAGAATCAGGATTTGTTGTGTAACTTGCTATAGCAACACGAATATAAGAAAAGCAATTATCTTTTTTGTTGTTTTTTAGCACAACCTCGTCTAAGGAAAAAATTGCGTTTGCATTTTGTAACCACAACACTGGCTAACTTTTAAAACATCTTGTCTATCTGAGGTGGATGCTTGGCCTTGAATTTGAGAGCTGCACAACAGTTTATGTATGGGTGCTGAATGCTAACTCCTGTTGTTGTCACCTTTCTGTCAAATGCATTAATGAACCAGAGGGCTTGGGTAGAAGGACAAAGTTTGTTCGCCAGAAGGTCCCTTGGGGTGTAATAAGGTTTATCCAGAGCCTCTGTTTAGATGTGGTAAGACTAAGGAGAAGAGATGTATGGGTAGCCTTGAGATTGAGTCCTTGTTTTCAGAGAAATGAGCACATGGTCTTAAGGAATGTGCTTTTTGAGCATCATGTATTAATAGGTGACAGAAATCCAGCATTACCAGATAAGGCCAGTAATCGCTATACCAGGATGCATTTCATTAACCCTGCTCCAGGACAGCTGGCACAGCAGAAGCATCTAGATTATATCCCTGATTTGCCCCTCCATAGAGAAAAATTTCATTTGGTCACCATTTATCTGCACTTAAAAGCTTGACCCAAAATCCCCTAAAAATCATCAGAAAGTCTCCTGGTGTTTTCAGTGAATTCTGTATGAGATCCTGGCAGGAACGGTTTTCCAGATGTATTTCCACCAACACTTCCACCTCTGGGATTCAAGTACTGAGTTTGCCACAAAATACCTAGGACGTAGTTTGGTACCTTCATAGCCCAATTTCAATGAAATCTTTTCATTAAGAGAAAGAGTGCAGCTGAAGTAGATTCATGTCATGTCTGGTGGCTTTTGAGGAGGTGAAATGCAATGGAGTGCAGCGCAGATGAAAAGGTCGCGGTTCCTCATGGTGCAGCTTCCACATGAGACCATCAGTAGCTGTGATGCCACACCAATATCTACAGACAGGTTAAAGTGTACAGCTTTTCTTAAGATGCACTGCTGATATTTCTGATTTTTTTTAAAAGTTACAGACGATTGTAATTGGGCTGTAATATCTACCTGCCTTTTTAGTGGTGAGATACACAGTAAATTCCTTGTGCTAAATCTTAAAGGCTTTGTTAATAATTTTAAAAAGAGTTTTAAAATATAAACTTTTCCACTAGCTCTGATTTGGCTTTTTTTTTTATATTCTGTTTTAAATATAAACACTTATGTCCGAAGTTGTGTACAAAATGAAAGAATATAAAAAGCTCATGTCAGCTTTATAATTCTTGACAGTACATGCTCTGGCAGTATTTATGATTTATTGTGTTCTACTGTGTGAAGTTTGTTCAAAAATGGCTTCTCCAACTTTGTGGGCTGTTAGGTATTTTTAAAACATATACCTCTTTGATTTGGTATGAAAAATGGTCCAATTAATATAATTTTCGTTTCATATTCTGTTTATACGGTGAATGCTTCTGACAAGTGATGGAAGTCATAGTTAATGACACCACTGATATCTCTGCATCCTCCTTTTTCTTTAGTGACAAGAATAATTACACTGATCGACAGAAATAAACATAAAGTCAATTTTTTAAAGTCATTTACAAATAGAACCTGAACTTTCCGATTCTTGGTAAAGGGCTTTGTGTAAGTAAATCCAAGGGCAAAACCACCATTCTTCCACCCATTTGTCTGACATTTAAGTGCCTGTTTTTATTGTACACAACTCTCCTCAGTTATGGTGTAAAGTATTATAAGTTACTGAAGCTAATTGTATTCTCTTCACTAAATCTCTTCTGTAATGTAGAAGTAATGAGGAAGTCTGTAGGTAAACTCATTATGGGATCAGTCAATACCTGTTTTCCTGTAGCACTTTTAGTAATCTTGTTAACTTGATAGCATTTCCCTGCCCTTCTGAAAACTTTCAAATTGCAGTAATGGGCCATTTGTTATTACTGTGTTTTTATTTGGAGACCGAGTGTGGGAACAGAATTTAGGCTGTTATGTTCCCATTTAAACATCAAAAGGTTTAATTTTGGGTAGGAAGTTTTGAAGTTAGTTTTATTAATCATGTTCAATAGTCAATTTCATCTCTCTTTAACCCATGTACAAAGAAACTGGAGTGGTGGAAATAAAAAGTGACAAGGTGGAGGGAAAGGCAACCAATGCTTAACTGGGGTTATCTGTGGGTGCCACGGTATTAGCAGCCACTCGGATGTCCTACAGTCAGACGCGTGATGGAATAATGCTGCATTAAATATGACCTTTCTGAAGGGAAAAACTGTCTGAACTGAATAATCAAATTAGATTTGTGTTTGACACACTTCAAGTGGAGACCTTTTGGCTAAAATACCTAATCAATAAGGGAGAATCTTGAGGTACTCTGCATTGCCAAACATCCAAATGTTTGTGTTTGACACACTTCAAGTGGAGACCTTTTGGCTAAAATACCTAATCAATAAGGGAGAATCTTGATGTTTGGCAATGCAGAGTACCTCCAAATGTGCAAAACAAAGGGCTGTGACATTTTAAACATGATGCAAGGCATGGGGTACAAGTGAAAGACTAGACTGTGTTCTATAGGTGAATCTTCTCTTCTGCCCTAATCAGATCTTGTCTTGCCAGCCCTGGTCTGCATACAGTACAGCATTTTGGTCTGTGTGTGGAAGGACTGAAATTCACATCTGCTCCTTGTGATCCCGATTTCTAGGTTCACTGGTGTTTGTGTGGGTCTTTCCCAAGAGAAACCAGCATGAGAGGCTGACTCTTCCCTGCCCATTCTTCTTCATCTCCTCCAGCATCTGCAGTGGCTTAGCCTTCACCTTACGCAGAAACAGGAGCACTTGGCAAGGGGAGGTAATAGTGTCTGAGGGAATGCTTCCCATGTGGAGTTCATGTGGGAATGAAACATGCCATACAGATCGTCTCCTTCCATGTGTCAGCATACTCTGAGCCTAGTCCACATGGCATTGTAACTGGGGTTGTCACAATAGGAAACAGCTGTCCTCCAAGCCAGTGCTTGTTGGCTTGGTGCCCATGTCTTACTGCTCCAATTTCTGCTGCCAAGTACAGAGGGCAAAAATCCAGTGTCACTGTCTGAAGTGCTCTCATCAGCCTCTAAGTATGAGAGCATAGCACCCTTCACGCTGGCGGTGGGTAGATGCTTCCTGCTGGTAGCGTGAGCCCCTTCACAGGGACTTCACCCCCTCCTTTTGTTGTGGCTCTGTCTCCCTGTTGACCCTTTCCCTTATATCAGAATCCCATGGTCTTCCCTTCGGTCACACCTCCTCTGTGTCAGGGCTATCTGTACACATCATTTCTGCCCTGGTTGGATCCATCTGCTTGTTGTTCTTGCTGCTTCCCATATCCGACCCTTCCTAGCCACTTTCCCTGTCTTCCCACCATACACTCTTTTTCTTTCTATACCCATGCTGGTTTTTTTCTCTCATGCTGTTTTCCCATGCTACACCTTCTTTCTCACCCATTATTATTTGTCTAGAAAATAAGTCATGCAGAATGTCAACATCTCACTATAGAAAGGGGTCCACCCATTCCCCACTTTTTTTTCACCACTCTGTTGTTCTGATTTCCTTTTAAAACTATTGGCCACTTATGTTGGACTATTCCCTGATGTCTTGAAATTGTCAGATACGACTCTGAAAAGTTACTGAGACACAACCGTCTTCACCGCTGCACAGAATGTCTCAGTAACGCAGTACATCTGTTTTTGAGATTCTTGTAAGACGTGCTTGCTAATAGGTCTTGAACACAGTGCATCTTAATATGGATGAAATACTGACATATTTTGGAGACTGAGACAGATTCTCAAGGGTAGATGCCGAATTCTCCCTAAAATTAGTGCCTAAGGATGTGGTTTGGAGCAACACTGAAAAAATAGTAGCTGAAAACTGGACACTATGCTAGGACTTCACTCAATATTTAATCTGATTAAACAGATTTTTAGATTTTTTTTCATTGTTGCAGCTATTTTTGGGGGCAAATGACACATTCTTCTGGAAGTTAGGAGAAAAAAGCAGGTTCTCAGTAGACACTCAATTATGAAACAGATCCAATTGTGATACACTGAAGAAGACTCTATGGCTGAGATAGCTCAGCAAGGGGCTGCTGCCAAAAAGCCACATGAAATTAATTAGGAGTTGCTTGACAAACTACCCAAAATAGCAGTTGTTGCTAAACTGGAACAGCAAACATGGGCTGGTGCTTTTCAGATACCTGGTATCTTCAGTGAGTGGAATTCCTGTGCAAACGAGGTCATAGGTAACAACAGGAACACGGTGTGTTGGGCTGCAGAGCACATCGTGCTGGCTGGCGCGTTGAAGGTGAGTTCTGCCCGCACTGAAAATACAAAATATTCACCTTGGCACTATAAAATGCTCTGCGGCTATTCCTAGGATTTTAACTGTATTCTAGAGGTGATTAGGATCAGAAGTAGGTATTACTGATGCATCATGAACGCATGCAGTGCACGTACCAGTGGTGCATACACTGCTATAATCTCAGTTTACTTTTGACCCTGGCACTTGGAAGCAATGCTGCCATTCCAAATGCATAGCAATGAAATTTTTTCCATGTATAGTGCATTCTAGTCATGTAGGTATACCTCCAGAGTCCCCAGGCACCTTTACGATTTAATCCCTGCATTTACACAGCGTTGACTCAATATTATACAAATCGCATGAACCAGATGGATTCTACCTGGAGGAATTTACAGCAAAATTCTGCTTAATCTCTTCCTCCTTCTTTGTTTTGAAATACTTGTGTCTACATATCAATTTGGACAGAGGTGTTATTCCTTCATGCTCTGGTGTTAGGGGAAAGGTAGAAATTGTCTTTGGTAAAATAAAGATGAGTGATAGGGCTGACTGGAGTTATATGAGACTAATAACATTAGCCATGTGTTGACGGATGAGGAATTGGTTTGGTTAGGAATTGCCAGAGTAGTTGTGTGGTTTCTGTTTCGCATGATCAAGTCTGATGAGCTGTTTATGAAAGCACTGGCTACTCTTAAAGGACAGGAAATATTAACAAAAGGATTCTACCTACAAATAGAATGTAAAAATGAAATGATGGTTGGATTCTTTCAGTCTTCAGATGGATTGATGTGAAGATGGTTTCAGTCTCTGAAGGTCGGGTACTCTTAGATAGTGGCCTGTCCAGAATCTCTGCTCCAATTACATTTGTCAAAGAACATCACTGGGTTTGCTTCTTTTCTGGACTGTCATTTTTGTCCTCCTGTAAAAAGGCCGCCTAAGCTATAGTGGATGGACAATATGAACCTTTCCTTTTTTAGAGAAGAATAATCCATCTGAAAAGAGCTAAGAAAGATGTATCACTTTCTCCAATATCTAGGAATTTTTCCTCCCATGTCTAGGAATTTTCTTCCCTTTTGGGATGGTGGGACAAGGTGGGTGAGGCTCCTGGTACCCATTCTTTAACTTCCCCTGCTTTCATGAAAAAATGGTGGCAGTTTCATGTATTTTGGGCATGAAGTAGATGGCATTTCTATTTTGTGTTGGATGAAACTCATCACTGATACATAAACATATGAAATGAAATCCTGTTTCCGTAGCCAAAACCACAAAATTGCCCTCAGTTTGGATTAGACCACCATTTCATTTAGTATGTTTTCTTTGCAGTATTGAGTACATGAATGTCACACTGGGCAACAGGCTAAACTTCCACCAGGTTTAGAAACATCTAAGTTGCTACAAGGCCTAAATTTTTTCACAAAGGTATTTTTTCAAATGACTTTCTCATTTTCTCCACCATTTTTCTCTCTTGCCAGTTATATTCTGTAAATTCATATCCTCTGTGCTGGATGACACACTTGAGAAACTCGGATTGGTGCCAGGTTTTATGAAGCGCTTCTGGAGAGAGATTTCCACCATCACCCCCTTCAGTCAAAAGCAGTGGTGTTTACTTTCTTTTCACAGAAGTGTAGTTGGGTAGTGCTTTCATCCTGGCAGGGATTATGGGGATTAACAGACTAAACAAAGCTGCTCTTCTGAACCAAAAGCAAATCATGTCTTTTCCGTGGCTATATCATCAGCAAAGAGTAACTTTACCTGACCAGCAGCGTTTTGGCTGTGCTACAGTCCTGTTCATGCACAGTTTCACTACAGTCTGAATCGAGTGAATGCACATCAGGAAGAAAAATGGAAGCAAAAAGCAAGTCAACCCATTGGAGAGGTGTCTGATCACTCTGTGTAAATTACCTTCA
>NW_010113367.1:0-11359 GCF_000699245.1 Pterocles gutturalis | reverse complement strand
CTAGCTGCTAATTCCTGCTAGGGAGATGCACGATCAGTAAGTGTTTTCACTGGAATCAAGAACCCTGGCTAAAGTGACAATGATTTTTTTACTCTGTCAAGCTGTATTTTTTTTTAATTTAATTAATTTTTAATTCTCCCCCCACTTTTTTTTTTTTGTTTCACTCGTTTTTTACTCTGTCAAGCTGTATTTTTTTTAAATTTAATTAATTTTTAATTCTCCCCCCGCTTTTTTTTTTTTTGTTTCACTCCCCTCAAACACATTCCCTAGTAAGTGTTTAAGCACATCTTTGCAGATGGGAGGATCATGGAGGATCTCATTCTGCCTACTGTAGGTTGGAAACATGTTAAATGCTCTAAAATTAAGAGTTCAGGGAGGGAAATCAACACATAAGAACGTGCAGATGGCTCGTTTGTGTTTTCTCCACCACAGGGACATGTGAGAGGAAGCCTTCAATAATTGTTTTTTTTTGTAACTTGATCGTGCCTTTGTACTTTCAGTTTTTATTCCTGCCCGTAATGATATAAACCACAGAAAGCTGCAGCTTTAGGCACCTGTTCTCTAGTATTTTTGTCCATGTTTTGTTTCCTCATCTGCCAAAGAAGGTGACAGTTTGCTATCTAAATATCTTCTGAAGAGTTAGAACAGAGTTTAACCATGCCAGCTTGCAGCAATAAGACCTCGCGGAGAGCATAACAGGTCTTCCAGCAGTAAATCCGGATGCTGCAAGGGATCCCCCAGAACAAAGCTGGCTGAGCAAGGTTGTCTGTTCTGTTCTGTGTCTTGTCATTGCTCACTGTAACTTTCATAAAGTAAGCCAATAGGTATGTAGGGGTGCAAATATGGCACACGTACAGAAGTACTTGAAAATGGTAACAAATCAGCTGAGAAGAGGCTGGAAAAATAGTGGAAAGAACAGCAGAGGCAGAGCTTGGAATGGGCCACGCTGCTTTGCCATTCTAACAGGCTAAAGTAAAAGCTCCAGAGGAGAAGAGTATTTGTCCAAAGAAATAATAATCTGTCATTTTACCATAATTCCTACAAGAGGAAATTAAATTGCAGAAGGACTGGAAAAGCAGGATTTGTCTTATTTACCTATGCTGCAGTTTTCTTTCTCCATACATTTTCCTTATTCTCCCTGGAACCAGGTTTCGTGTTCCCACACATGGGGCTTAGTCATTTAAAAGAAAATTAGATCAAATGTATTTTAATTTATAATCTGGCAAGTAAAATAATTAGAGGAAAAAGGCAATTTATTAGAAAACAGGTTTGGGTTTAAAATATTGCAGAAGTGAAGCACAAAGGTTAACATAGCAGATTGGTTTTCTGTATCTCAGAGGCAGCTTAAGTACAACCTATGATGTAAATGTTACTATAGTAACTAGTGTTTTTATTTAAAAGCCCAGTAAATAGCCATATCAAACCCATGTAACTTGTCAAAATGTAAGTTAAACTGCAGAGCCTGCTAGTCAAAGGAACAATTTTTTTGCCAAACTTATATTTTTGCTGCAATTTCCCCCATGAATCCACTCAATATTTTCTTCTTGCCAAACTGCATTTTGGCACTCGGGAAATAGGCTTCGCTAATGGTGACAACACTAATTACCTGGAACCTCTCATGCACTGGTGTGAAGGCCTAAAAAGGGATGAAAATTCCTTTTAGTGAATTTTCTGTAGACCATTCCCTTCTGCCTCCCTTGAAAGCTTATTCCTAACAGCTAGAGCTACCTAACTATAAAAAGAATTAAGAATATGTTATGAAATATTATATATTCCTCCCTCCTATTCCACTGATTCAGCGGAAATGTCCTTTGAGAAGCCAAGTGTGTTTCGTGTCACTCTGTTTTCCTCTCTTCCTGCTTCCCACTCCATCTGAGCAGCTGGTGTGACTCTGCCCCTCCTGACCCTGTGCTGGCCACAGCCAGGGCTGCCATCGGAGGTGACTGTCCCCCGAGGTGTCAGCTCTGCTCTCTCAAATTTGCATTGGATGCTTTGGTTATAAAGTAATGGCAGATTTGCATAAATGAAGAGTCATATCTTATTAATATCAAGAATTTGTTTTTTTTGGTTTTAATTGTTTTCCCAGTTATTTTTTTAAAAGCATATATTGACTAAGTTGTCACTAATTTCTCTTGATGATGAAACACAACTCCCACAGGATGACAGGATCTCTGGGTATTTAAGGTTAGAAGGGACCTCAGGAAATCTCTGAAACAACCTTCTGCTTAAGCAGAGCCAGCTGTGAGTGAGGCCAGGTGGCTCAGCCCATTATCCATTCTGAAAACCTCCAAAGATGGAGACTGTTCTTCCTGTTCCACTGCTTGACTGTCCTCATAGGGAAAAAAAAATTTATTTCTGTCATTTCTGAACTCCTTCATTTCAATTTATGCCTGTTGGCTCTTGTCTTCTGACCGTGCACCATGCTGAAGAGCCTGGTTCTGTCTTCTTGATAAACCTCCCCATAGAGGAGGAAGGAAACAAAAATCTAGAAACCTGATGTGTCTATCGACTTGAATTATTAATGTGTGGGAAAAAAGCATGATGCAAAAGTGGGCAATTTGTCGCATATGAATCAAACTTTTTGCACTTCTCTCATGAATAATTTTCTCCATTATCCTCAGAGACTTATCAGCTTTGTGTAATTTCTATGTGACTCACTGAATTACTTCATCCCCTGCAACTGTCTTCTTGCCTCAAAAACTTCAATTTAAGATATCAATAGCAGTATATATCACAGTCTATGTGTCTTTAGGTCTCTCTCAAATTTTTTCTCTATCAGTTAGGAATGGCATATTTGAATGTACATGTGTCTGAGCATCTAGAATATGCAGCTGAACATAAATATCCTAAGGACAACACTTCTTACATTAGTCTGTCAGTGATTTATTCGGACGCTGACATCCTTCAGCCAGGTTGGGAATACTTGTGCTAGGGGAACTCTAGCGAAAAAGCAAACAGTTCTAAATCAATGTTTTGTTGAATATTAGCTTACTATTTCATAAAGTTTTCATCTGTCTCTTGGTACCCTCCTGTCGTTTCCTGTATGCTTTTTGGGACAGGGAGCATCCTCTCATAGTGCTTTGGTAGAGTACCTAAAGCATGAAGTTCCTTGGAGAAAGGGGTTAATACAATTCTGCAGAGTGAGGCAGATTTTTTTCATTAATATTAAATTTAATGCCAAAGGCAGAATTTGTTAACTATTTGTCAGTAATTTCACCTGGATTTGTTTCTCACAGGAGAAGGAATCTACTCCATTTTAGGTGCTTGTCCAGTGTATCGGAGAGAGAGACCAATTTTCTTCTCTCATGTAAAGATACAGATTTGGAATCCCACTTCTCACTTTCCCAATAGGCATCTTACTAGTATGTTACTGGGGCACCCTGCGATAACTTCCCTGGGGACAGGACAGTTCAGCTGTTCCGCTTTTCACACACAAGCCGGTCTTATCCTGCCATCATGTGAGACAAAGATACGAGTTTTACAGATCTCTAAAAAGAGAAAATCTATTCATATTATACCCTTGTTCAAAAGTTTCTCTTGGTGCTGGCATAAATGTCTGAGAGTGAGTCAGCTTTTTCAGACCCCTGTTTTGCTGCTAGCATCTCTGCTGTTAAGAGATGTGATTCATTCCTGTATGCCTCCCAGGTGAATCACCATCAATGAGGTTTAGACAGCTAACAATGAACCATTCTGTCCTGGGAGGTAAACGTGTGTGCTTCCAAAGCTGCAATTGTTTCTCCAGTCCAAAGCAACACTTCAAACTTTTTGTCCTATAACCAAATGAATGATCAGGGGACTTCTGAATAATAGGGAGGAACTATCCTGCTCTAAATTAGAAAGGTGTGTCACTTGGATTATCTTTATTAAATGAATATCGTTAGACTTGCATGAGTCTGGAGAGGAAATTTGAGCATGCAGCTGCTAGGGGTTTCCAACACATGAGGAACATACATGTAATTACCTGGTTGTATTTGATAATGGTATGTCCAATAAGTTTTAATATCTATTCAATTGTCCTTTCTTCTGGTTATGACTTTATTACATTTTTTTTTAAATTATGCAACTAAAAGCTTAGTTTATTAGTGAATTTGATGCCAATTTATTGCATCAAAGTACAGGACTGTAGTATGTGTACAGCTATGGGAAACAGATTAATCTTTCAGGGGAAAGAATATATTTTTTTGTACAGAACATGTTTAATCACCCCCTCTGCTATTTTTGATTTGCAATGGGGATCGCAGAAAGCATTTCTGTGGGTGCACAAAAAGCAAAGTTTAATTTTGTTGGTGGTCTTAATGCAGTAGCAGGCTTCTGATTAGAAGTGGGTGCTGGTAAAGAGGTGCAGAGAGATTAAATGCAAAACGTTCTTGCAGCAGCAAAAAAGAATTGGTTTCTGAAAACATCCCCTGTGGAGGCAGAGCCCATCTTTGCATTAACCTCATAATAAAAACAGACTTTTCACTTCTGGTGGCCATTAAATGATTTAGAAAATCTTCTGATACATACATACATACATACATGTGATTTGGTTTTATATAGAATAACAATTTTTTTTTTCCTGTGGAAGGTCTGTAGTTCATCTTTTTCACCTGTTTAAATATAAATTGGTTAACCTGGCAATGAATCAAACTGGATGGATTCGAAGGAAGAAATACTCAAGAAAAATGCTGAAACACATGCTAAAAACCCAGAAGGAGCTCAGTTGTGCTCAGAAGCACAAATGTAACCTGTCAGAACTGAAGCTGAATTTCTAACACTTTTTCTAGCTCTTTCGGATGCATAATCGCTCAATTTGCACGGAGTTGCTAAGGTTAGTATGCTTCAGATTTCTGCATCTTTATTCGGAACTGGAAACCTCAGATAAGTACTTCTGTTTAGACTTGTTATGTTGTCATCATAACATTCAGTACTTTTGTTCTGTCAGTGAAACTGCATCTACAGTTACATGTTTCTTGCTCTCAGTCAATTGCAAAGCACATGTGTAGGTCACTGAAGTCTTCTCACGTGCTTTGCAAGAACACTTGGGACTTGGTATTTTATGGTATTTTGTTGTTCTTTAATGTGTAACTGTTTGAATGGCTTCTGGACCTTTGTTATTTTTATAGTGCTTCAAGGGAGAAAGTCAGAGGTGAAATGTCTGAGAGAAAATAAATTTCATTATTGTTTGTATTTATAAAAGGACACCCTCCAAAAAATGTTCCACTTCCACAAAGGGTGAAGTCCTAAGAAGAGGGGATGCTGTGCTGAGGTTGGAAAGCATAATTTTTGGTCACAGGCCTGCTAAATTGGAGCAGATTCCTTTGAATTCTGACTGGCAGGGGCTGGTGTCAGAGGCCCAGTGGTTGAGTATAAATTTTGCTAACATGGAAAGGGTGAAAAAGTGAGGGAGCTTGCTCAAGAAACGGTTACAGGAGCAAAAGGAGGAAAACTATGGGTCAGTTTGCCTAACACCCTGGGTGTCTGTACGCTAATGAATGAAGTATGGAGAAACTGAAAATCTTTGTATTGAGTCAAAATGATAACTGCACTGGCAAAATAGAAACTTTGTGAGATAATTCAGACATGAAAGGAAAGACTTGTTCAGAGAGGCCTGAGAGCAAGGGAAGTCTAGTCTACATTAAATGACCATAAAGTATTCAGTTGGAAGGAAAGGAGCTTTCTGGTGAAAATAAAAAAAAAGAGGAGTCAACAAGTCACAGATTGGAAGCCTGTACGTGGGGTGGTTGTTCAGGGGTACACCTGAAGTCTGAAATTATTTGATATTTTCAGTCAGTACTTGAATAGTTGAGAAGTTCATGTTATATTAAATCTTTGGATAACAAAATGCTAGCAACAGTTGCAAACACTTTAGAGAACAAGATTAGAATTCAAAGTGATCTTGACAAATTGCCAAAGTGGTCTGAAATAAATACGCTGTAATTCAATCAACGCAAGTACAAGGCACTTAACTGAGAAATAATCAACTGCACAAACAAAAGTTTTTCTGAGATGCGCAAACCCAGCCTGAGTCAACACAGGCACACTGTTGGGAGGAAAAAAAAGCAAACATCCTTACGGGGTGTGTAAACCGCATTGTCTCATGTAAAAAGTGAGAGATTTCTTCCCCCTAAATAGCACTACCAAGACCTTGGTTGGAGTACTTTGGGCATTGCTCTGTAGAGAAGAGAGAGAGCAACCGGAATCAGGCTGAAGGAGGTCAGTGAGCCTTAGCCCGTCTCTGGATAAGATGATCTATAGAGAAAGGCTGAAAGAACTCAAGTTTTAGTTTACACAAAGGATGAGCAGAATGAAACAACATAATGTACATCAAAAGGAGGGTTTGCCTGTCTTCTGTCTTTCTCAAGTATTTGAAAAAGTAAGGGGATTAAACTTCAGGAAGATTTAGTTTAGATATTAAGGGAGGAAAAAAGAAAACTTTAAAAAGAAATAAATAATTATGCACTAGTGTCGGTTATGTAGGGGATTTTTTTAAATCTTCTGGTTCACTGAGCACCAGTGCTACATGGGGAAGTGAAAGAAGACTTGCTCTGTCAAATGTTGGTCTGAAGATGTTCTAACCTGAATAGAGAGTTATTTTCTGTGGTCCCTCTTTGTGTCCTGCCTAGCCGGGATGTGGCAGAATAGACAGCTTGTGGCAGCTTTTGCTTATGCTATGAAAGTCTGGGATGCAAAAACTTCAATGGCTTCCTAACCTCAGACTCAAATTGTGTCAGATTTCCCAAACTGTCATATTAGAATACAGAAATATTTTAAAAATAGAATTTGTCAATTAGAGATGGTGGTTATTTTAATAAGAAGCAAAATTGGCTGATGCTGCTTTGAGGAATTAGATAATGAATTACGGAAAGTCAATAAATAAATTAGAGCCAATCCGTAGGTTTGTTTATACAGCCACGGTAGAACTATTTACACAATAGAAAAGATACTACAATATCATGTTCAAGTCTGTTTACTGAGCAGAGCTTGCAGTAGGTAAACAAAAATATTTTTCTTCATACCTCATGAAGCAGAGATACTGTTTTTGCATTTATTTTAAAACAATATTGCTGAAAAGAAAAATACATTGTAAAAAAACCTCAGCTGGACATATCTGGGACTTCTCAGTCTCTGGTACGCTGGTTCTAAACTCTTGCTGCCTTTTCCAAGAAAAAGAATGAGCAGAAGCAAGACTAAAGGTGCATCTTTTCTAGCAGGACTCTGTCCTCACTTTAAGTTCCTTGACATAATTTCTGGGGTTTTAATTTTTTTTTAATGGTAAGTTCCTGTGAAATATGTGGTATTGCTTTACGTGTGTGTCAGATCTTTTCTCAAAAATCTCTTTATTCATGAGGACAAACACTGACATGCAGAAGGGTAAAACATGACTTACACGACTACTTTCGGAGTAAAATGTGGTTTTTATCCACTAGTCTTAGATAATTTTAATTAGTTATCTTTTTATTAGAGGCACAAATCTGTATAATCTTTTCATAAACTTGTTAAGCTCTCACTTAAACTGCTTCTTTTTTGTCCTGTTATTCCCATTAGAAAACTGTTCCAGAAATGAGTCTCCTATTGGCCAAGACTGAGATTTTAATAACAGGCCTAAATGTTTCAGTGGCAGGTTTATAACCATCTGCCCTAGTGCCAGCATTGTCCTTTGCTTTAAATGGTTCATCATTCCTTCACCTTGAGGTTTACTTCCCAACTGTTCAAACTCCCTCACCCCCAATTTGTTCTAAAGTCTTGTATGTTTTAGAAATCCGATATTATCACAGCCTGTATTTGTTTTTTCTTAACTCTTACTGCACTACTGTTTAACAGATTAGGTTCAAGTACTGGTGCCTGGGTCTTGCAATTTCACGTATTTTTCATAACTCTGTTTTCATGTATTCACTGTAATAACCACCATGTACTCGTGTCTTTCAGTGTTCTCCCTGCTGTGGCTATAGCAATTTTAGTTTCACAGAATCACAGAATCACAGAATGTTAGAGATTGGAAGGGACCTCGAAAGATCATCTAGTCCAATCCACCTGCCGGAGCAGGACACCTAGATCAGATCACACAAGAACGCATCCAGGTGGGTTTTGAATGTCTCCAGAGAAGGAGACTCCACACCCTCTCTGGGCAGCCTGTTCCAGTGCTCTGTCACCCTCACTGTAAAGAAGTTTTTCCTCATACTCAAGCGGAACCTCCTATGTTCCAGCTTGAACCCATTGCCCCTTGTCCTATCACTAGATGTCACAGAGAAGAGCCTGGCTCCATCCTCCTGACACTCACCCTTCACGTATTTATAAACATTAATTAGGTCACCCCTCAGTCTCCTCTTTTCCAGGCTAAAGAGACCCAGCTCCCTCAGCCTTTCCTCAGCAGGGAGATGCTCCATTCCCTTCATCATCTTTGTGGCTCTGCGCTGGACTCTCTCCAGCAGTTCCCTGTCCCTCTTGAACTGAGGGGCCCAGAACTGGACACAATATTCCAGATGCGGTCTCACCAGGGCAGAGTAGAGGGGGAGGAGAACCTCTCTTGACCTACTGACCACCCCCCTTCTGATACACCCCAGGATGCCATTGGCCTTTCCCCTTTGTTTCCTTGCCCCTTTGTTATCCTTCCTGCTCCTAACACTACGATCAACGTTGTTATCTTTATGGCAAACTGAGGAGATTTTGTATCTAACGTGGGGTGATAGCAAATCTGTAATCTCTGCTTTTTCTGTTTGTTTTAAGGGGGTTATCTCTAATCTTTAAGCTCATCTTTGCTTTTGTGGTTTGTTTTGGTATATTTTCCAAGTCTCCTTTGGTTGGGTTTCTTGCCATACCTTTGGTGACACCTGGTATGGACAATGATAGAGACAAGGTGCTCTTGGTACATATCCTAGTGCGGGCTGGGTCCAAACTGGAAATTGATGTGCGTAACTGGGCCCATAGCTATGTGTCAGAGGAAAGAACAAACGTACAAAAAAAGTGTCATCATTTATCTTCACTTAGTAACTAGACTTCTGAGTTCCACGTGAAGGCAGCTTCTAAGTTATATAAGGTATAGCTTTTTGGAGAAGTACAGATCAGAACGCTGTATTTGTTGTTGACCTGGTCTTCACAAATTTAATGCTTGAAAAACTCCTTTTCACAATTCAAGGGCAGGATTTAAGCTTAGTTCTGGTTATTAATTTTCACTGTCAATTCCTTTGTGATAACAATCCATACATAGCTGGTATTAAAATACCATTAGCTATAGGAGAGTAGTATAGTAGAGATGAAAATAGTCTGTCTGCATCCAGATTGCTCACCAAAATGTGTAAGTTTTAAAATAATGGGAAATAATTATGTCTTTCAACTGAATGGTTTATAAGTGAGATACAAGCCCGGTGCCTTTTTTTTGTAAGAAAAAAAACCCCCCACATTATCATTGACAATTTTATGATGCAGAAATAAGCTCCAGGTGGAAGCCTACGTGTTTTGAGGAAACTGCTCCATTGTTTAATATCATAACTCCAGAAAGAAAATAAATTCTGTAGATTTTTTTTCTGGAGAGTCAATTCAGATTACATTTCAGAAGAAATTTCTTCAGAGTAGCGAGTCCTCTGTGGACACTGAATGTTAGTTGTGCTGAATTGTGGCATGTGCCCACGAGAAGTTTCAATGAGTGGTACTGCAGATAGCGTAAAAAGGAACCTGGAAGGTTCATCTCCTTATGGAGGTTTCATCCCAGCAGATGCAAAAGCAATGATCCAGGTTTTGTATTTGCAAATGCATGGGTGCTTGGATTGGTACGTTGGTCACAAACCCTTACGTGTAATGTGAAAAGAAGGGCACATTTCTCCCTAAATCATCCTGTACGTACAAACATTGTGACTTCCCATACAGATTACATTTGTTTAAAAAAAGAAAGAAAAGAAAAAGCATGCAACAGGGTAGCCTTCTAATAAGGATCTATATGTACCAGATGTTACTTTCGAACTATGCGTGTGTCCTTTACTTGGAACTCTCATGTGTGATTTTGTGCATATAACCAACACAGTTTAAATGAAGATGACAGAGTAAGCTGTCTCGCTTTTCAATATCTTTAGAAAAATCAGAAGACACAGGATAATGAGCTATTTGCAAAATAAAGTTCTGATTTTTGTCCTTAAATAATCTTAGGACAAGTTACCATTTAGAAAGCAATCAAAATACAAATTCAAATGATACCTGATACTGCAGGTGAAATCATCCGGAAATCAAACCAGTGAAGATGATGGCAAAACTTTCAGGATTTTGACAAACCTTACATTGTCTCATACAAACAAGGTTTCTTAAATAAGAGATAGTTTATAAATAACCGATCTTTGAAAACAACCCTCTGCCCTTGGGTTGTTTTGTAAATTTCCTCTGCCTATGGTGTTTGAGATTGTAAAACTGCTTTTCTTGACCAAAATTGTATCCTTACATTACTGGTGAAC
Source organism: Pterocles gutturalis (assembly GCF_000699245.1). Classification (NCBI taxonomy): domain Eukaryota; kingdom Metazoa; phylum Chordata; class Aves; order Pterocliformes; family Pteroclidae; genus Pterocles; species Pterocles gutturalis. The sequence goes on along the minus strand of NW_010113367.1, from coordinate 941 downwards.
GCTAAGCTGTTGTTCACACTTTAGGATTAAAACAGTTATGTATAATGAATTGTTTATGCTGCATGTTCACATACTTAATACACCTTGAAGTCTCTGGCAAGCTACAATTATTAACATTTTCACAACTTCAAAGATGGGATTTTCAGAACCAAATTCTGAGGCTCATTTTCTAGTAGGTAATTCAACAAATCATCACAACGGAATGGGACAGCGCTGCTCAGTGTGCCATTTAAAAAGAGTCTATCTGAATCAGGTCTCTTTTTAAACATTAATCTTTGTCCTTCTGCTGACACGTCGGCATGTTTGTGTGATGAATAATAACTCGCAACATTTATAATTTTGTGAAAATTCGGCGATCCTTGGGAAGTACAGTCACAGAATGGTTAGGGTTGGAAGGGACCTTAAAGATTATGAATAAGCTTAATAGCCAGAAAACATGGTTTATGTCACCTTTTACATCAACAAGCGGCTCTTTTGTATAGCTCCCGCTGTTAACGCCACTGACTGGAATACTTACGCTGAACGTTAATTAAATTCTTCACAAATGCTGATCCAGACAGCGCTGAACGTTCCCTGAAGGTTATTGAGGTAAACCAGCCCCACTCCGCATTCAAGAAAAAAGATACGAACTGTCATGAGATTTCAATAATAATAACAACATGTTAGGCTTCTAGGAGAGGAAAACCTTGCACCTTCACGCTCCCTCAGTTTACCTTGGACAGGCTCCTGCCCACACAGGGCAGCAACCCAAGTGAGTGGAAACTTTCTGTGAAAGCGCTTTAATTTGTACACTTTCCCGAGGAGAGAAGCCATGCCGTGGGGCTTCACTTTTCGGGGGGAAGCCCTGCAGGCGCCCCGAACCCCCCGGCAGCCTGAGGAGCGGCACCTCGCGTGTGAGGAGAAGGCGGGCAGGCGACGGGCCGTGTGGCGGGAAGCGGCCC
>NW_010113366.1:1061-15477 GCF_000699245.1 Pterocles gutturalis | reverse complement strand
CGCAAGTCTTTGGGGTGAAGGTTGGATGGAGCAGAGAAAAGGGAATGTCAGCCCATGTGCAGGCAGGGAGGGGGTCTGCTCCTGAGAGGGAGCTTCCCAGAGCACACGTGTGGGGCGAGGGGGAGAGGGATGGACTTTGTAAGGACTGGCTCAAGTACTGTTGAAGTGGCTGTCCCCACTGGGCGAGGTGTCATCGGCTTTTTTTTTTGCTGCGCGCGGTGATCTGGGGTGGAGGGTGTGAGGCTGCGGTGTGGAGGACCTGGCGGAGAGCTCTTGGGAGCAGAGTCATGGTGTAGGCAAGAACTATAGGATGTGTGGCCATCCAGCTCTTTCCTAGTCTGCTCCTGAGAGCCCGTCGGTGTAAGAGGGATGTTAAGTGGCAGCTTTGTGCAGAGGAGAGCGTGAAACTTAGTGACCAGGATGAGCTGGGGCTCAGGGCTGCGCTCTCCCGGGCGTTGTTTTTGAGGTTTCTGGTGTGAAGGCTGCGAGCTCCTCTGGGGCTGGTCTGTGCTTTGCTTTTTGTTTTCCTCCTGGCCTTTCCCTCTGAATTTCCCGTAGTTTGTGGCTTCCAAATGCAAGGTGCCTTTTTTTTTTTTCCTCACAAATCAACTTGGGAATGCCCCAGCTGGGCTAGCAATGACCATTGTATTGACAGGGGCTGATCCCACCCCGTCACACAGTAAAGACGACGTGTTGGTGTTACGTGGTGTAGCGAGCTCGTAGGGAATTCAGCTGCAGAAATAGGAATTGGAGAAGACCTAGTTTATTTCCATTGGCTGATAAAGGATTGTTCCCTTTTCCATAGAGCTCTGTCCTGTATTAAATCAGAGTTGGGCTTTCCTTAGGAAAAAAAAATAATCAAATGAGCAGAGACAAAAAAAAAAAAGTTCAGTCATTCAGAGGATAAATGATATATTTGGATTAGACCTAAGAGACACACTTGATCTGGCTTTGGAAGCCTTCATCTCATCCTGAGGTAATTGCTGTGTTCTTTCTGAAATTTACTCCACATTTTGTAAGTGTAGAGCTTGTCTTTGTTTTGTTTTCTTAATGCCTCAGACATCCTCAGCAGCTGGTGACTGAGTTGGTACCTGCCTGGGCTCCGGTTCCTATGCTGTTTGCGTAGCGGATGCGATATTGGACGATTAGCTTTACGTTTCTGCTCTTGGTCCATTGTCTAAAAAGTGCTTTGTCTGTTTTTCAGTTCAAAGAAGAGATTTCCAGGCGGTTTAAAGCCAAACAGGATCAGCTGGTTCTGATCTTTGCTGGGAAGATCCTGAAGGATGGAGACACGTTGAATCAACATGGGATCAAAGATGGGCTGACTGTGCACTTGGTCATCAAGACTCCACAGAAGTAAGAAACTGTTTTGTCTTGGGAGGCTGAGAGTCAACGGATGATGCGAGTAAATGATGGTGGAGCGTTTCTGCTCTGTCAGTGACGGAAGCAGAGCACTTGTGCGAGGCCAGAGTGCTGGCTTTGGGGCCTGCAGGAGGCTGGCAGCGGTGATCTGGCAGCAGATCTCTCCTGGGCTCTCTCCCTGCTGTGGCTCTGCCATGCAGCTGCGGGGTCTATCCCTCAGCCTGTCTCTTAGCTGTGTTACACAGCTGTGTAAATCCGTGGCAAGTACCTGAGGAGGTTGACTCTTCTTTAATGCAGCTTGTGTCTGTGGCTTTGCCTATTTTGAGCCTTTATAGTTTAGTAAACTTGAAAGAACCCCTTGGAACTTGATACCGTCCTAGTTCTGACAAAGCTAAGTTGCTATTAACAGAAATTACTTTCCCAATGAATTATTGTTGAAGTTGAAACTAATACCTGGTTGTATTTTCACTTCCTGTCACATCCTCTGCTCTGACTCTCGGGTGCCACGGGAGGCAGCGCTGTCCGTGGGGCAGAACAGTGTTTCCTTGTGGTACTGCAGGCACACCCCCAAGGCAGCTCGCAGCTGGGACACAGCTCGCTTGTGTCTGTCTGCGCCGTGGATCTCGGTCAGAGAAAGGGATGCAGGACTGGTCCTGTGGGGTGAGGCTTTTCCTAGTGCTGTCCAGTGGAGTGGTGGGCACAGGAGGTTCTTGGGAACAGTTGCTGTACTTCAGGTGCAGCTGCATCTTGTTGATCTTGAAACCCTCTGTGTAACTATTTCTTGGGCTCCCTGCCGCAGTGTGATCCCGGTGAACTAACAGGGCTGCGTCTCCTTGTGCAGTTCTGCTGTCCCTCGGGAGAGCTGCCTTATTGGCTTAGTCAAGATTAGTGCCTTTTTTTTTTTTTTCCACAAAGCCAAGCATGTGTATTGTCAGCTTCTGCAGGAGGCCTCTCTCTGGATTCTGCATCTCCAGGTAGCTTGAAGGGCTGATGCTGTTTACTGCTGTCTCCCCAGCAAGCTGCGGTACTTGTGAGCTGTCTCAAAGGGTAAATGAAAGAGCTGTCCTGGGTCGCTATGGTTTTTCTTTTTTTTCCCCCTCTAATAATAATAGATAAGTGCTTACTGAAGACATTGCAATCTCTTCCTGTGCTGAGAGAAACCAAGTGACCTTTCTCTGGCTTCCTCCTTCCTTTTTTGTTCAGCTTCCTATTTGCTTTGTTTCCCCACTTCTCAGTGGCTGCTGGTTTTCAGCAGTGGTCAAATACATCTGGAAAGGGGACAGGCACCTTCAGGTTTGGTTTTTAAAGTCCTAGAATTAGAGTGAAAATGGAAAGGGAGTTAGAGAAGGGAATCATTTTAGGTTTGGGAAAAAAAATTAAGAAATCGTTATTCTTATTTGCTTGCCAGTGGCATAACAGGATGTCTTATTTGAGGCGACTAAAGTGAATTTTGTGGTCTGATTTCATATGGAAGCTCTTCAGCACTAGTCCAGGACTCACTGTCACGACTGCAGATGCTTCAGAGGATCTTTAAATGTTCTCTTTCAAATTTCTGTAAAAATCCTGTGATTACAAGGTACTAGTTTGGGTTGGTTTACTTAATGAACCTGATGTCCAGCATCTGCTATGCTCTGGCTTATGGCACAATATCTGCATGTGTGTATTAAATGAAGCTCTAATCAACTTGTGTTGGATGGAGAAGCGTTGCATGCCAGGTACAGCCAGTGGCAGAGGTGGGAATTCACAGCCAAGCTGGTCAGAAACATTCTGTAGCTTTGCAGGACAGATGCTAGCTGCTTTGTGCCTCTTTTTCCTTATCCACAGAGTAATCCTGATAGTTATTTTTGCCCCCAGGAGCACTGATAGGAATATTCAGTGCATGGTAGGATTTGCAGAAAAGTAGATTCTTGTTTACCCCGTGCACTAGCCCTGCTGTAACCTCCTGTGGTTTCTGTGGGAGCAGCAGGAGGATTTTCCTGTTTGCAGCAAACTCATTGCTCAAGGATATAGCTGAGGGAAATCGTTCGGTGTGATTCGGGGAAAAGAGAGATACAACGCAGGGTAAGACCAGGCAAGCCACTTTGTGTGGGCCAGGATAAAATGTCAGGGGGCTGTTCTGCAGCAGGATGAAAGGCAGATTCCAGCAGATGGAAGGCATCTGGGAGCACAGCTGTGGAATGGAAGCAGCTGGGGCTGGCTGCTGTGGAGACAACAGCACGAAGGGAGGCCCGCTCAGTGTGGGGTGCACCGTCCCATGTCCCCCACGGAGGACTCTGCTCACCTTTCCTCAATCTCGGGAGTTTAACGCCTTCTTTTGTTTCTTTGCAGGGTCCAAGATTCAACATCTGCTGCCTCTGCCCCCAATGCTGCTTCTGCCCCCACTGCGAACCCTTCTTCTCCTGCTGCCCCATCTCAGCCTTCCACATCCAGCAGCGCCGTTTCTGACGCAGGGAGCGGTAGCAGACGGAGCAGTGGGTCAGGGACCATGGGAGGTTCTGGAGATGGAGGCCCAAACAGTGCTGCATCCATCCTGTGTAAGTGATGACTATAAAAAAAACACAGAAGAATTTCCTAGGATTAGACCAAGGAGCTGGGGTTCTTGACCCCTGTAGTTGTCTCTGCTTGCTATAGGCTTTGCCTGAGTCGCTGCCAGCGGCATGCCTTGGTTTCCCTGCTGTGAATGCCAAATGCCCGTAGCGAAGCGTGTGCGGGGGGTGTCCTGCCTCAGAGCTGGCTGCCGTAGGAATCTAGGGGACCCCTAGATGAGTGTGGGTGCAGTTCAGCTGATGTGCTTGTCCTCTTTTTGCAGCTGCCGACAGTTACTGACTCACACCTCTCTCCCCGTGTGTTGTTCCCTCTCCAGCTGGCTTTGGCGGCATCACTGGGCTGGGCAACCTTGGGATGGGCTCTGCCAACTTCATGGAGCTCCAGCAGCAGATGCAGCGGCAGCTGATGTCCAACCCAGAGATGCTTTCTCAGATCATGGAGAACCCCTTGGTGCAGAACATGATGTCTAACCCCGACCTCATGAGACAGATGATCATGGCCAATCCCCAGATGCAGCAGCTCATGGAGCGAAATCCAGAAATAAGCCACATGCTGAATAACCCAGAGCTCATGAGGCAGGTGAGTCAGCACACCAGGGCCTGTTTAGATCATGTTCGAGAGCGTCTTTGTGGGCCAGCTTCAGTGTCTGCTCTCCAAAGGGAGTGTGTGAATGCCAGATCAGTGATTTTTAGAGATCTCTTCCTTTTCCTTCCTGCTGTAAGCTCCCCAGAAACAGATGGTGGTCTTCAGTTATGTGAATACTGATTACTCAACCCACATGCTTGCAACTCATGTCTCCCTTTCAGGGCTATTGAATCCATCACGTGTTGGGCAAAGAAAGGATGCTGGGATCATCTAGTGTGCTGCATAAAAGGCTGCTGTGTTCTGATTCGGGAATTCACAAAGAAGTGAAGCTACTACAAAAGCTTTTTGTTTCTCTCTGTTTCTCTTGATAGATTAAGTACAGACTGCAGAGCTGTACATTCAATATTTTACCACCTGTATCAGTGGGAAGCGCTAGTCATAGGCTGGGACCCTAGAGGTCTTGATTTTCTGTACGATCCCAGAATAGAGAGCCCATGTCCTTGAGGACTGGCTATCTGGAAGATCAGAGGTTCATCAGAAGGGAAGCGTAAGGGATGAGTGAAGAGCCCGAGTGTTAAATAGCCCTTGACAGGACTCTGCTGTTCCCCCAGGAAGACTTGTCAGGACGTCTTTCTGGGTTGTTGCTGAATGAGCCTAGTCTCCATCTGCTTCTTGGTTATCTTTCTTTCAACTGTGTCAGTCATACATGAAATTCCGGAGCTGCAGGACTAAATTGTGAATGATCTGTGCTTAAGCAGCTCCTCAAATGAGATCTGGATGCTCCTTGTGCAGGGGAGACCCATCGGAAGTCTGGAAAGAGTCAATTTTTTGGTTTTCTCAAAATGGGAAGGATTCAATCTCTTCCACCTTCTCAGTTTTTGAATGCAGTCCATATACTCTGAGTGGGAACATATGGGTATTAAATGTTTGGATGTCCTGATACTGCTTAGAAACAAAACAATCTCATCCAGCTGAACTGAGGTTGGGAAGGAAGAGAGCTGAGCAAGGATGGGAGGAGCCAGGATCCCTGGGCTCTCTTTGCTTGGATAAATGATCTCTCTGCTCTCTGGCTGTGAAAGGGGTTTAATTATACTCTTTCTTCTGGGAGCTGGGATTTAACTCTTTCAGTGCTCAGCTGGTAGATTCGTAGAATACCACTGGGCTGCTAACCAGTCTCTTGATCCACTCTGGTCCTCTGTGGTGCATGTGGATCTGAGCTTTTTGCATTTTCCTTCTTCTCCCAGACGATGGAGTTGGCTCGTAACCCTGCCATGATGCAGGAGATGATGCGGAACCAGGACCGTGCTTTGAGTAACCTCGAGAGCATTCCAGGAGGATACAACGCCCTACGCCGAATGTACACGGACATCCAGGAGCCCATGTTTAGCGCGGCCAGGGAGCAGGTATTGGCTGCGTTCCTGTGAGTGGGGTGTAGCGTTCTGAGCGTGGGAAAGGGGTCATTCCCTGACCCCTGTGCGAACGGGGCAGCCTTCCCAAAGCGTGGCTCTTCATCCTCTCCCACTCTAGATGCAGTCACTAGCAGGAGAACGTTGTGCAGTGCCAGTCATCTGCTTTTATTACATGGTTTGGTGTATCCGAGCAGAGACCTGCCCTTGCTGCGCTGGTCTCCCAGCAGGCGGGATGCCAGCCGTTGCTGATGTGAAGGCCCCATAGCTTCATTAGCACAGCCCTCTGCTCTCGGCAGGGCTTGCTGTATTAGCTCAAGCCTCACGCCTTTGGGTTGGAGCTGGCTGAGATCCAGCTGGCTTGGAGTACACGAGGAGTGAGCGCAGGTCTGTCTGCAAAAGGCTGTGCAGACATATTCCAGTCTAGCATTACCTACTGGTATGTCCGGGTGCTGATTTTACGTGGATGTTTTGAAGCCCTGCGTTTGGGAGCCAAATCTAGGGCTGTGGCCACTTCTCGAGCTTGGTCTTTTTCCAAGCGAGGTGTGTTGTGGATTACAGATTTCTCAGGAGGCAAATTATGGCACGCGTTTAGCAAATTCTGGACCTGGATGAATATGATCGGCTGGCTGTTCCCTAGCTCGTACAGCAGTAGGGTTAGTCCAGCATTCTCTGCTGGAGCTGACTGATTAAAGCTATTTCTTTTTTCTTTTTCCCTAGTTTGGCAACAATCCTTTCTCTTCCTTGACGGGGAATTCTGATAGCTCAAGCTCTCAGCCTTTGCGGACAGAGAACAGAGAGCCGTTGCCGAATCCCTGGAGCCCCACACCCCCTGCTTCCCAGAGCCAGGCGCCCAGCAGTGAAGGCAGCACTGGCTCAGCAACCACCCAAAGCACACCAACTGTATCCAACCCCTTTGGGCTGAGCGCTGCTAGCATTGGTGCTGGTACGTAAGCAAGAGAGGAACCAGAGGGTCCTGCTGGCTGAACAGGTCACCCAGGCTTCTTTGGAGGGCCGTTCCCTGTGGCATTTAAGTGCCCGTCTGTGGCTGCTCTCCAGATGGATGATTCTAGCCCAGCTGCAGGCACAAACGGGTTATTTCTTGTGTGCCTGTCAGAGGGTTACTTTGGGAACTCTGATGTCCCTGCAGCCCTTGAGAGCATGGGAGAGTGGCAAGCAAAGCCCTTCCCTGGCTGTCCACAGCCATATTCAGTGTTGGCCAGGGGCTGAAGTAAAGGCGTTGCTGTTACATGTCACGTTTTGCAGCCGTGCTCAGGCTTGTAAAGGGCTTTCCTTTGTCTTCTCTTCCCTTTCCCCTTGCAGGCATGTTTAACAGCCCAGAGATGCAAGGACTCCTGCAGCAGATTTCTGAAAACCCTCAGCTGATGCAGAACATGATCTCTGCCCCTTATATGCGGAGCATGATGCAAACTCTTGCCCAGAACCCAGACTTTGCAGCACAGGTAAAAGTGTTCCAGGTGTCTTCTATGGTCAGGCTGAGAGCACAGTGCTGTGGGACCAGTCTGCTTCTGTAGTTGGAGTGGTTCCTCCAGCAGGAGAGCTGAATATAGACAGTTTTGTTGTATTTCTCGATAGCTTGAAGGCAGTCACGGTACTGAACCCTGTGTCTTAGCAGAGCCCCTAACTAAAGAAGGTGACTTTCAAAAGGACTTGAAAATGGCCCTTCTCTGCCTGTGGACAAGTGGCCCCTGTTCAACGCTGCTGCCAGAGCCTGAACTGTCCTGTGTCAGTCCCCAGTAGGAGGGGAACACGTTGAAAGCCCAGGGAGGGAGTCAGGGGCATGACTGACTTGTTCTTCGTGGCTTAGTTACGTAGGGTTTAATAGCCGGTGGCAGCAACCCTCTGACCCTACCTACGTGTGCTGTCTCTTGCTAGATCATGGTAAATGTCCCCCTCTTTGCTGGGAATCCACAGCTTCAAGAACAGCTCCGCCTTCAGCTCCCTGTCTTCCTGCAGCAGGTAAAGGCCCCTGTCTGGCCCTGTGCTGCTCTCAGCCCCCGGGCTCCAGGGCTTTTCCGTCCTCTGTAGGAAAAGGGAGTATCTCGGCTGCTTAGTCAAGTGGGCTAGGAAGCATGTGGGCTTGGGTGGTTTGGGCTGTGAAAGAAAGGGGTTTGCACAGGGGAGAGGAGAAAGGGAGAGCTTGTTTAGACAAGGCAATCTAAATAAGTTATCTAAATTACCTAAAGGTGGAGTGAAATGAGACTAGTTAAAACTCCGTGAAACCCCTGTGTGGACAGTCACTGTCGTGAGTTCACAAAAATTAAACCAGCTAATTGTCTCAGGCAAATGAAATAAAATCACTTGAATTCCAAAGGCATGTGCCCCCAGTTCTAATCTGATTCACCTGGTTCAGTGAGGAAATTTGATCTAAACTCTGTGAGTATCTCTGTAGATGAGCCCTGCAGTCTGGAGACTTGAAGGAGGAACTAGACTCGCAGGTTGGCTGTGGCTGCAGGGCGAGAGGCGCAGCTCTGTGCTGAGTGTTCAGATTTCCAGCTGGTGGTTCTCTGGCTGCAGAAGCTCTCGCTGTTTAGTACCGCTGGGTCTTTTTGCCTTTGTTCCCAGATGCAGAACCCAGACTCCCTCTCCATTCTCACCAACCCCCGCGCCATGCAGGCGCTCCTCCAGATTCAGCAGGGACTCCAGACGCTGCAAACGGAGGCCCCAGGACTAGTGCCAAGGTAATAAGCGCTTTAGAGTGTGTTTCTGCAGGCAGAGCTGACATGCTTGATACCAGCAGGCAGACGAGCTGTTGATTCATCAAGGAGATCTGCTTAGGGCACTGTCACGGCGACTTCTGTGTACGTGTGTGCGCCTGCAGGCCTCCGTGAGCTCCAGCTAATTAGCACTTGCTGCTTGTTTGTACTTCATGCGGGAAGTCCTTGACCCTTTCTTTTTGGAGACAAGGTTTGGAAGCCGCTTGGTCCCTCCCCCATCTTTTCTTTGTGGTATTTGGTATCAGCTGAACTCAAGAATTTTATCTCTGGAGAACAGGATGAAATGCACAGCCACCAAGTTGGGTGGGTACGCCGGGGGCAGGCGGGTCTCCCTTCCAGCCCTTCTGTTCTCTGGCAGCGTGGGTCACACCTGCACCACTGTTAGGATCGCTTACTCCCAGCCCACATGTGACCAGGATCCCAACACAGCTGGTTTAATTTACAAAGCTGTCCCGTAGCATGGGCTTCAGGGAGGGCCAGCCTGGCAGAGCCTGCTGGTTACCAGGCTCTTGGGGGACACCCAGAATTGCCTCTTGTCTCTGAACACACCCTGCCTTCCTCTGCAGCCTCGGCTCCTTCGGCATGCCTCGAATGCCCCCGTCCTCCACAGGAGGAAGCACAATCCCGGAGAACCCCGTTCCCTCCGCTTCGACGCCGGCCAGTGCCTCTCCAGCTGGGGGTGGGAACCCCCAACAGCAGCTCATGCAGCAGATGATCCAGCTGCTGGCCGGAGGAAGCTCTCAAGTATGTAATGCCCCAGGGCATGCTGATACACTTCTAGAGGGAGGACGTCACCGGAGTGAGAGAGAGGTTGGCCCCATCCCACCCCACTCTAGGGAGACGGTCCCCAGCAGGTTTCTCTTTGGTGTGGTGCTAAGTTTGGTGTCTCAGGCTGGCTGGTTCTTTGGGGCGCAGAAACCCTTTGCACAGGTTTGAAGCTAAGAGTGCCAGGGATTCTCTCCCGGTGCTGCTGTCACCGTACACTTGGTGACACCGTACAGACCTCGGACTAACTGTGTGCAGAGTGTGCGCTGTGCCAGAGCTGTGGCGATGTGGGGAGGTGGGTAACATCACCAAACCAGCCTGGAATCGTTCAGCACACCTGAAGCTGATTTCGGGGTCCCTGCTCAGCCACTGTTCCTGGCCCTGCCTGTACTGGATGTTGGTCTCTGCTGGCTGACTCTAAGGCCTTTGTCCTTTCCCTCTGCAGGCGCAGAGTCCTGAAGTGCGATTCCAACAGCAGCTGGAGCAGCTGAACGCCATGGGCTTCATTAATCGTGAGGCCAACCTCCAGGCACTTATTGCCACTGGTGGAGACATCAATGCAGCTATTGAGAGACTGCTGGGCTCCCAGCCTTCCTAAACTCTTGTCATGCTGCCCCACAGACGTCAGCACATGCATCATACACATACACAGGGGGATCTTTCAGGAAAGCCCGCCATCATTTTCATATCTGACAGCTGTCCATGTATTTAAAACAAAATGATACAGCTTAACCCCTGACCTTCCTACTAAGTTAAGATTTCATGTTGAAATGCTCTTTAACTGGCTTGTATGTGGATTCCAGTTCTCATCGTGGCCACAGAGACTTCAGATGTGTATTTTTTCCTAAATATGCCCTCTGTCTCAGACACTCTTCTCTCTCTCTCTAGATGGTAGAGGCGATCCTTCTAGTTACTTACCTGAATGATTGTGTTTTGAGTAGCTTGATTTTAACTGTACATGATTCCCTCCCTTAGCCCTCCTTTCAGGCAAATATTTAAAATTTCAGCCAAGTTTGGTTTTTGGTTATTTCTCCCAACATCTTATTGGGAACGAATCAAAAGAAAAATTGAAATTACATGGAAATTTCTGATGTTATTTGTCTTAATGTCCCATTGGAAGAACTGAACCTGTGTCCCTTGCACACAGGTGCCTCTGATCTCCTGCTAGAGGGTTAATGTGCATGAAAACTGCATTTGAAGTATGGCCTCTTGACACTCTTGGGATGGTGTAAAGGAGCCTGAATGCCTTCAGGGTTCTTGAACTCAAGCTGAAAGTACCGTGCAGAAGATCGTGTTTGAAAGGTGTGTTTCTGCCCAAGCCATTTCGTTCTTGCGCAGTGGTGTCAGGGGTTTGTTGACTCTTGTGCTCAGTAGGCTCATTTCTGAAAGTGTAGAAACAAAAAAAAAAAAAAGGAAATTGAAAAATAACAATCTTTTTGCTTCACTGGAAAATGTTGAAGTTCATGTTCTTCCCAATTTAGATTCATCCTCCATTCCCCCCCCCCCCCCCCCCCCCCTTCCCGATTTTGGTGTGTTTGAATGTTATGACTCTCCCAAGAAACTCCCCAAGGACCAGCAGGGTGATATTTTCCCAAGAGCCTCCATGGCTATGTAATTTGCATACCATTTTTATCAAAGAAAAATAAATGCGCACAACCATCTGTCTCCCTGCACTCCATGTATCTTCCTTGATTGCCACATTTAAGCTGATTGAGTTCCCCTCCCCAGTTACTCGTGATTAATCTTGTCCCCCCCGTCCTTACCTCTTGCAGACAGCGTGGGGTGTCGTGCAACCTCCCCACCTGCCTGAGCTTCCTTTCCTCTTGTGGCAGGAAACCTTTTGGATGCTTAAATAAGAAGTGCTGAAGGCTTGCCCAAAAATCTGGCCCTAAACGTGCCCCTGTTTGGCAGCTGCTTTGAATTAGGGAGTCTCCAGTAGGACAGGTTAGCACCTCCTGGGTAGTTCTGTCTTTGCACAACGTGCCCCCCCAGTATGTAAGAAGCCGGCGGGTTCTTCGGCTGATCCCGGAGGTGTTTGCTCGCAGCCGGACGGTGCCAATGCCCAGGGGAACCCGGGCAGCTCTGTGCACCCTGGATTCTATCCCTGCTTTTCCGTAGCAAGCACAGTGCTTGCTGTTAGCTGGGTGTTAGTATTTTTGTTGGGGTTTTTTTTTTCAAATTTCTTTTGGTAGGGGAGGATTGGGCAGTGAGAGGGAACGGGAGGAATCCCAGCGCTGCTGCTTGCATACCTGTAAAACCTGCTGGCAGCCGGCTTGCTTCGGAGTTGGAGATGGGATGTGTGAACGCTGTGGTGTTGGAGAGCGTGGGTGAAGCAGCGGTTACCTGCGAAAACACGGGAGTGCGTGCGGGCTGCAAGCGCTCTTGCCTTTGTGTGATGTGCATCTGGGGTTTTTAGGTGAGGATTCAGAAAGCCCAGCTTTAATCTCTTGGAGGAGATTAAATGCACGTACGTGTGGATTTCTTTTTGCAATCTCTGCTCACGTAAAAAGAAATGTGCAAAGAGTTGTGTAAGGATGGGTACTGAAGTTCCTGATTGTACTTGTGGGGTCAGAACTCTTTCCTAATATTGCTGTTCGGCCCCTTTGCAGCTAAAAATGGGTAAAAAGGCCTGTCCCCTCCTTTGTGACCTCGTAGATTTGGCGGATGTCCTCTGCCTGCACTGAGCTCTCTTTATCCCTGCAAAGGCTCTGTCCCCATGCAAGCCAGTTCTTGCAAAGAATGCACTCGTGGGAGTTGCAGCCGGAGTAAGCGGGTAGGACAGGGAGCAGGGAGGCTGCTGGAAGGAGCGGCGCCGCACCCCCATCTCTGCGATAAGACGATGCTCCGCGTTCGAACCTCTTTCAAAAGCAAAACTAGCTCCGAACCCTGTTGTTTCTGGCCAGCCGTGGTCCTTCCAGCTCCTTCCTCGGCGTTGGCAAGATGTGCTGATGTGGCGTAAATCACACCGACGCGAGGGATCCGCGTGCGCTGCCGGCTGGCGGGACTGAAGCTTCTGACCTGTCCCTCTGCTCCTGGGAATTACTGAGAGTTAATGCACTTGGAGAAGTTCTTGCTAGGATATTTTTTTCTTAAGCTGGGATCCTGCTTTTCCAGAGAGAGCTCTGGACTGGGGCGAGTGCACGGGAACCTCTCTCCAACGCTTCCCGTAGAAGGAGGATAATGATCGTCCTTTATCTCGGGGAGAAGCGAGGAGGGGGAAATGCTGAGTCTTCACAGGCCGTTTGGTCTTCGGTGTCTCTGTGCTCATTTAAGCAGGAAAACATTTCTCCTGTCTCTCACAGCGCAGTTTGAGATCATCCCTCACCTGCTGCCAGCCCACCAGCCAAGCTGCTAAAATAAAGATAACGGGGCAGGCTGCTACCTCGGCTCGCAGCCTCTGGTTGCATCTGATGTTCATCTCCCAGCTCTCCCCCTTCCCCTGGGGGGCAATTTGGCAAAGCCCCCACCACCCTCTGTGCTCTGCTCCTCACCACTCCGGAGGGACTTGCATGGAGCAGCCGGATGCATCCGTGGCTCTGGCGCTGAAGCAGCACCGAGGGGAGCAGCCGCTTCCCCCCGCGGGGATGGGGATGAGCTCAGGGAAGTGCTCTGCACTGATGCAGCTTTTTCCAACCCCTCAGGTATTTATTTCCCCCGGTGCTGAGCGCTGTCTCTGTGCAAGCTCTTCCTTGTAGCGGCTACAACTGATGCTCTGGTCCTCCGTATCCCCCAGGGAGCAGCAAAGCGTCGTGATCTGCCCGACCCATGCACTGGGACAAAGTGATGAGCCCACAGCTCTGCTCTGCACCTTCCCGGAGAGTCTGGCAGCTCTGCGCAGGAGCATGAAAAAGGGGGCGAGAAGCTGGGAGGGAAGAGCCTGTGGCTTCCCCAGCGTCGCTGGCAGGAGGAAGGGACCTGGGGTGGGACACAGCGGGCGGAGGAGCCTGGAGGTGCGATGGATGCAGCCGCTCCAGCATCGGGGCATCCACGGGGGAGTTTGGGACCTCGGGAGCCAGCGGCCCCGCAGCAGCCTGGCACGCTCTCACCTTTGGTCAGCCTGGCTTTGGTGAGAAGGGAGATTTTTCTGAAACCTTAATCCCCCCCAGAGAGCTTTCCCTAATCCCCAGTAACGTGCTGTTCAAAAGCCCTCTTGCAGAGGAACCATCGCACTTTCTCACCGTTGCATCTCCCTTCCCCTGAGGAATTGCCCGAAGGTGTTTCTTGACGACTTTTCCTCTTATTTTTCTCTGATAAATAGAATTAATTCCGTTAAAATGTAATGGAAGGAGCAAGTTTCCTCAGCAGGTAGCGGTGACTCTGGCTGATTGATTCGGAGAGATTTCTGCTGTTGAGGACGGATTTTCACTTTATCCCTCCCTTTCCCCCCAGTAACCAAATTTACACTTTCAACTTTGAAATAAAACCTCTTACGTGTGGAGGAAGGAGATACTGCAGGAAACAAACATCTAAATTTCTTTCTTGGTCCCTGGCCGTGACGTGGGCTGTTTCCCCCGGCGGCAGCCCTCGTTACGGGGGTGCAAGTTCAAACCAACTCTGTTAAAATTAAATGACTTTGGAATGTGCTGCGAGAGGGGGGGGTCAACAGGGAGATCTCCCTGGGTTAGGAGGTCATGGAGTGGGACAGCTTGGAAAAAATATCTCTATGTGTGTGTGTGTGTATGGATATATTATTTATATCGATGTTGAACTGCTGCAGCATCTTCTTTCCTTGGCCGTGGGAGCCGGGAGGGCTGGAGGTAGAGCAAGGCTGAACGACACTCCTCAGCCTCTCTACCCAACGCTGCAGAAATTTGGGGCAGAAAACCCCCTTTTTCGAGGGCGCCGGGGACCCCGCCAGCTCGCTCGGCTGCCTGCCAGCAAGCCCTGACCGTGCCCCGTTCGGGTCTGTATCCACGTTGCTCTGACTTTGGTTTATTTTTAATTTTTTCAGGGAGCTGGTGGATGCCCGGTTCCCCGCAGCCGCCCGGTTCCGCAGGGTTTGCTCGCGGCTGC
>NW_010113366.1:0-634 GCF_000699245.1 Pterocles gutturalis | reverse complement strand
GGACACGAGACAGCGGTTGTGCCCCAGGTCCCCCCAGCGCCCCGGGTCCGTTTGGGAGCCCGGGCTGTCGGAGCGCTGCTCCAGCCCCGTCTCTGCTGGGGATTGCCAAATCCTGCGATGGAAAAAACCCCGCTGCTGTTTTCCTGGGGGCCCTGGTGAGAACCTCCCCATCCTTGCTGCCTCAGTTTCCCTGCCTCGTGTGACACGTCTGGGGTGCGGCCATGAGATGGCTCTTCCGCCAAGGTTATTGCTGCTTTTTTTTACCCCTAGCAGACGGCTGATAGCAGTGAAATATGGAGCAGTCAAGGCTGCTGCGGGCTCCCAGCTTGGTGCAACACGAGGGGAGCAGAGGGGAAGGCAGCAAGCACCGGGATGCTGAGTCTGGGAACGCCAAGTGTAAGGGGACGCAGGAGCGATGCCCGTGGGGCTGCAGAGATGGAGGGGATGTCCCCTGACCCCTCAGCTGCGCCAGCAAAATGCTCCTCCTGCGTCTGCCGGTCGCAGCAGTGCAAAGTACAGAGCTGGTGCTTTTGCTGTTTGCAGGCACGGCCCATTGCACCGCTCGCACAGCACGTGCACCCCATTGCACAACACACACCCCATCGTGCACACCCTGCACACTGCACACCCCGTG
>NW_010113365.1:42393-45777 GCF_000699245.1 Pterocles gutturalis | reverse complement strand
TTAAAATAAATATAAAATAAAATTTAAAAAATAAGATATAAGAAAATTTAAAAAAGAGGAGGAGGAAGAGTGAAATGAGATGCAGGGCTCCTTTTTTTAAAAAAAATATTAAAAAATCTACTGGTGGTGAAGTGCCTTTGATTCTGAATATTAAAAAAGCCCGTTAATATTCTCATTACATTTAAATCTGACGCTACTGCCTTGATTTGTATTCACTGGCTACCACAGATGTACTTTGGGAGCGGGAAAGGAAAATACAGCTCGTGCCTGGAGGGACGCTTTTGGCCACCATGGGGAGCGGGAAGGGGTGCAGGGGACGCGGGGACGGAGGCTGCCCCTCTCTGTCTCACCACCCCAGCCGTCAGAGGGATGGGGACTTTCGGTGGCATCCCTGTGACCACCAGCGTGGTTAAAACTCAAAATCCTTTTGCAGGGAAATTCCATTTCAAAATGTAGTTTTGCTGCTGGACAAAGGGAATTCCTTCTCCAGGGAACACAAGTCTTAATTTATATTTTTTTTACAGTTTTGTTTAATGCATGGTTAAAATTTTGTTCCTTCAGTTTAATGTTGTGATTGGATTAAATGCAGGAGGAATGAGCGATGTCTAGAGCCAGCCCTGTAAGACCCATTATCGGTTACGTGTCACAAAATAAATGACACAGCAATGAGTGGCTAATACTCCAATTAACGTGACATGCTCCCTCTATTTTGTTAATCAAAGACAGTAACATCCGCTGGCCTGATGAAATAGCTTGGTGTTTTAATTCTTCTGAAAGAGAGAAAGAGGGCTCGGTGCTAATTAGGGCAGCAGCTGATTTTAGAAAAAACGTCTGAAATCGTTGCCCGGATGAAATGAGGATATCAAACACTGCAAATATTCCAATTTGCCAAATGAACAGAAAATAAAATGAGAACCTTTAAAAGAACGTTCAAAATAGAGGATATAATAGAGTTGGCCAGTCCTCTCCTATCAGAATATGTCATGACATGTCGTTGACACTAACAAGCAATGCCGCACGCACCCCCCCAACAGAGTCATAAGGAAAAGGTATTGAACAAAGAACTCCGTCACAAGGGTTAGGACAAAGTTAATATTTAATTTCCAAGTGGACTTTCAGGGATTTCTAAATTATTTTTAGGAAGGGAAATGTTCTAAACCCAGCGGAAATCCAAATCAAATTATTTTGCAAAAATGTTTCCGTGTTTTGACTTGGGCTTTTCTGGATGAAACACCTCCCTGCTGAGGTTTTCTGGGAGCCCGGATCCAGCAGAGAGCTGGGCAGATATTGGAAACTTTAATGAAGAGCTGCAGCCTAGGCAGCAATGAGCTATTTAGAGACTTCCGTGGAAGCAAGAAGTGCTGTCTGAACACAGACAAGAGGCGACGCAAAGCAAGGAAAGGTTTGTGCAGGAGTTTCTCTTAAGGCTGGGCTGCAGAAAGAACAGTTTGGCTAAGGTGGGGGCGAAGGAGGAAATCCTCTCTTTGGTAGAGAGGAGTTGGCAGTTGACAGAATCCATTTCCCATCAGTTCTTATTCAAGTGCATAGTCTTATTTGTCGCATCACGGTGACATTTTTAAGGGACTTCCAACACAACACGAAAAGGGTCATGCTTGGTCCAACCCCTCTTGAACTTTTTGGTTTATGGCGACCAGAAAAGTTTCAGACCAGGGGGCAGGCAACCCTCAGACCTGCGTTGCTCTGTGGCTTCCCTTCCTTCTGAGCATCCTCCCCTTCTCCCTCCTTGCTCAAGTTACCATCTGTAAGGAAATGTCTGTTATGGCAGGTGACCTGGTGGTGACTCTCTGACAGAGTCTCTTAAGCCTTCCCAAGGCTGCCTATGGCCAGGAGCTTGGCTCTCTGCTCTGTCCCAGACTGATTGAGGTTTGGAGTGGTAACTGGGGGTTCCTGAACCTCTGACAGCCCTTTGGCTTGAACCAAACGCTGAAGAGCTGGGACTTGAAAACTGGTGAGTTATGGCTCCGGACACCTCCAGGGTGCTTTCAGCAACCCCAAGGAGGGAGGGATTTAGGGGGATCTGGGACTCCAGGGCTGTACAGCAACTGAGTCCTCCAAGCAGATGTCGCTGGGTTCTGCTTGTCTATGTCAGGAGGAAGGGATGGGGACAAACCCTGCGGCAGCAGTGCCGGGAGATCCCAAGAGTCAAGAGGGAGGACTTGGGGCTGAGGTCTGGCCGTCTGCGGAAGGCGGTGACTTTTGGTGTTGTGCCTGTATCTCTACACTGACTATGTCAGACCAGGACAGCCGATGGTCCGAGACTTTCCTTGTCCTCATAAACTGAAAAATTCAAGGGGGTTGGACCAAGCATGACCCTCTTCCTGTTTTGTTGGAAGTTCCTTAAAAATGTCATCTCCATGTGACCAATATTGAGTAAGAACTGATGTAAAATGGGTTCTATCAACTCCCAACTCCTCTTCTCTCTACCAAAGTTTGAGATGAAGCCTCAGCCTTTTAGCAGAGGCTGGTGAAGCCCTTGAAGCGGTTGAATCCGATGATGCTCGGCCAGCCGGTGCTAGCAGAGAGCCTGGGCACGTCTGTTGCCACTGTAATGTGATTTCCCCCAGAGGAGAATTCCCGTTGCAATGCACAAGCACACGAGAAAACACAATTAGCTTCACTGGAGGAGTCTTAAGCCCGCTTTCCTTGAGTGTTGTGTAATTAAAACCCCAGCCTTGTTAATACATTAGTGAGATGTTTGCATATAATTCATCAAATGTTTATGAAAATGCGTAACAAATAATCCTGACAAACAAGTTGCTTAATTGAGATAAGGGGTGGGAAGCCTTGTGAATTTTTAATAAAAGGGGGGAAGGAAGCACGCTACGTTAATCAGATGAAGTTATCTCGTTCAATCTTTTCAAGTGACTTCTCCAGTGCACATTTTGTTTGATACATTACACAAAAGGAATATCTTGGTCCCCCAATGAGATTTCCACAGAAAACCCTCTCACAAGAAACACACCATTGGCTCGAGGCGTTCCCTCAGCTATTGATCAAAATCTTATTTTTTTTGTTCTTGACAGATAACAACGTTAAAGCCTGCCTGTGATTTGCGATTGCTGTAGCTGGAAAAGGAACAGCTGACACCAGCCGATGCCCGAGTGGGTGGTTAACTCTGTCCTATAGCATCAGCGATGACGTCAATACACGTGGCAAACTCAGCTTTCTTTCCAGCTGCTTTTTTCCTCTTTTCACCTGGGCTAATGATCTCAGGGTGGTTCATCTCCCCTCTCATGAGATATCTGATAATTACATGTCCAAGTCCCAGCTAGACATCCCAGGCCAGCGGCGAGAAATGAGACCCCCAGAACCTGTCTTAGATGCCCAGCTTTTGACTGGCAGAGCTCATGAGCTGCAAGTCTT
>NW_010113365.1:27575-42362 GCF_000699245.1 Pterocles gutturalis | reverse complement strand
TGCCGTAATTTTTTTTTTTTTTTTTTTTTTCCTCTCTACACATGATAAAAGGTGACAGGGAAGGAGAGACAACCAGCCCAGACTTAAATTCTTTGCATCCAGATGTTTCAGTGAGGACAGAGGTATCCTGGTTGGACGGGGCTTTGAGCAACCTGGGCTAGCAGGAGCTGACCCTGCCCATGGCATGGGGGGTGCTAGATGACCTTTAAAGGTCCCTCCCAGCCCAAACTGTTCCATGATTCCATCCCTCCATCTCCTCGTGGAGCAACAGGATGTGAGTCCCAACCTCTTGCAGATCAGCAAAGGAAACTCCACCAGTGCGTTAGGTGCTGGCGTGCACCGGGGAGAGAAATAATCTGAACCCAGCTCAGCCTTGGTTTTTTTTCCTCCACCTCCTCCTAGTCACATTGGGATCATACAAACATTTAAACCTGAATTTAGTGAGAGAAGGAAATTGTTCAAATGTGCAATGTTGAAAAGTCAACCCAAACTTTCTGGTCATTGGTTTAAGTTTTACAAGTAATGTAATGATAGATGGGAAAAAGAGTAGGGCTTGGGAATGGAGAAAAGAGAAAGTGAAAACAGAGGGAAAGAATGGATGGAAAAGAAGGGCTTGGAGCAGGGAGAGGCAAAGATTGGCAACTGGTGTTAATAAGAGGCACCTACATCTGGGGACAATAGGGGGTGTCTCGTCACACGTGCTCAGTGTGCAAGTTTACCCCAAAGCTGCAATTAGGAGCTTGAGGCGGAAATTGCTCAGGCCCAGCAAAGCTCGCCCTAGCACGTCCGACTGCACTCCCAAAGTACTCACGCAGAGCAAGCCAGCGATGAAGAGACACAGGCTGCGTGGTTTAAAAATCTCCCAGCCCAGAGTCAGCATTTCTGCCCTGACCTGCCTTATGTATTATTTAGCACGGGACTTGTTGATGCGCACTTACATTTTTCTCCCAGCGGAGTTGATGATCTTCTTTCCCCTGAACGGCCTCGCCGCTCTCTCCCCATGCGGACACGGCCGTCGGCGGACCATGGACAGAGCAGGGCTGGGCTGGTGCCACCACGGGGAGTTCAGGACGTGGGGTTGGAGGATGGGCGTCATGGCCATGGCGGCGTTGGCAATGGTAGGGGCGGGGATAGGAGAGGGGTCTATGGGAGAAAGAAAAGTGGGAGAAGTGCAGTTGGAAGCGAGTGGTGTTAATGAAATATTTAGCAGTGGTGGGCCTAGACGCATTGCCGAAATTGCAGAAGCAGAGATGATTAATATTTAACAGGGTAAGCTGCCACTTGGCTGCGTTCTGCACGTAGATTCCACCCCCACGTACGCACACACACCCCCTTCGTCCTTCTTCCCACCCTCCTCTGACTCCCCCAAACTCCTGCCTCCATCGCCGTGCCTCAAGCCAATGGCTCCCCCCTGCCATGTGGCTGGGGGAGGCTCCCAGACCCCTCCATGGGGTCTGCCCAAGGGAGGACAGGTCCAAGAGTTGCCTGGTGGGAAAAGTGCCAGGAATGTGTAGGGGGGGAAGGTAGTCGAGAGAAAGCACATCATTTATTTTTCATGGGGATGGGAGAGCAGGTTGTCCTATTTAGTCACATTAGATGCTCTGTTAACACAACAGGAAGAAAAAAAAAAGGAAAAGGATGAATAAATGCTCGTAGGCGAAGAAGGCTGTTCTCTGGGCTGGTCTTTCAGGGGGTTAAGTGTTTTGGCTCCAGTTGGGTCTCCCTTGTAGATGATGGGCAGCTCAGGAGGCAGGGAGTGCAGGAGTCTCCTCATCAGCTGGTTTGGTGCAGGTGGAACAGCCCAAGGCATGGGCTGATAGCTGGGACGTTCCCACCCACCCTCCATCAGGTGTAGAGATCCCTATAGACATCCCCGTACCAGCTCCCTCCTTGTCCTCTTGCAAACCCTCCCCAAGCTCTCCTTTGCTTGGGCACCTTCTCAGGAGTTGTGACAGTGCTTGTGGACATCTCTCTCTATATTTCAAGTGTTGGGAACTCTGCTGAAAAAACAGCTTGAAAATTTCTGCTTGGCTGCAGTTCCTGAGCCAGTTTTCAGGTGTTTAAGCCAATTAATTAAGAATATAGTCTAGCCCATTGCCTTCACTGTCTCACAGAGCAGCAGCATCCTGGAGGAGCTCTGCTGGCTTCGGTGAAATGACGGACGTTTTCCAGGCTGCATCACAGCGTGCGACCCAAAGAAGAGCATGAGGGATGCCCTGAGGATCTTGCTAGATGTCCCGAAAAATGGGAGCACCTTCGCAGGGTGGTTCGTATCTTAGAGGGACAGAAACAACCTCCAACCAGAAAGGAAACCTCAGGTAACGTGGATCCTCAGTTAAGGGTATAATTTAAAGCGGGAAAAGTCGGGACTGTTGAGGAAATAGGATGCAATGGCCATTTGCTGGCAGAGTCTGGACCTGGCATTTCTCCTTACGTCTCCACCTGCCTGCCTCTGCCAGGTTCTCGTTGGGTACAACCAGGGTGGAGGGGCAGAGGAACCCATCCCACTCCTCCCTTTGGCAGCCGCTGCCACGTCATGACAAAGGTTAATCGGGACAGACGTAGAACGTGAAAAATGGAGGTGGGCAAAAGCTGGACCGTCTGTGGCAGGAGGAGGAACCCCTGTGGAAAGTCCCAGAACTGGGGAGAACAGGTGACTTGGTTTCTGTGGCGTTGGTGGGGATTTGTCCGCGATGGTGGAGGAACAACTAGAATTAGAAAGGAATAAAGAGTGAATTCTTCCTTCATCCCAAGCGTGTTCCCTCCAGGGCAAAGGTCAAGTGCATTGTGTGGCAGTGTTTGGATTCAGAATAAAATCAGTGACAAGGGCGAAAACCTGGGGCGTGCACAGGGACTGAATAAAGAGGAGCGTGGGCTAAACACCAGCACCCCCTCCCTCACCCTTGGGGTCATTAACATGTGCAATCGGTGACCTCATGACATGGCACAGGGGCAACAGAGACACTAATGTGAGTCATTTAAATGTTTGCCAGAGTATATTCAGCTATTGATAAAAGCATATTTCTGAGCATAGCCGTTGGTGAGGTGACCAGCTCCTCTGGTAACGTGCAGACGGGCCCCCTTCCTTGTCTGGTTTGATGGAATTTGCTCTCGTCCATGTTCTCTCTCTCTCCATGGAAAAAGGAGGCTTTCTTGGTGTCTCTCTTCAGGTTGTCTCCCCATCCCATGTCGATTCCATGGGCAGAGTCCGCTCATCACCTCCCGGAGCAAACGCTCTTGGGAAGGACAGGGGTTCAGCATGAAACGCTGATGGAGATGGGGTTTGTCCACAGCTTTTGTAGACAGAGAGCTTAGTGACTTAGCAACACTCTGGCAAATGATGCTGGATGGAGACCTCAGAAAGCTCATCCTTTGCTGTGAAGCTGGGTCCAGCCTAAACCATGTCCAGATAAAAGTCTGTCCTGCAGGTAGCTGGACCACTGAAGCGAGCCCTGCCCTGTGCTCACCAAGGAGAAGGTGCCTGGCTGGAGGGGAACGTTTTGTTTTGATGGTGGGTACAAAAGCAAATGTTTTCTGTCCTATCACGAGCCTTGCAGCTTGGGGCAAATTTTACTGCCATAAAACAGTGAAGGAGCTTCTCTAGTACCCTGTTGTGGCTTCAGGCTTGACTCTAAACAGTTCCTTAGACTATTGACTGGTTTTAGTTATTTATTTCTTAGTCAAGAGCTTCTTTGAGGTCCTACAATCTCTTTCTTAACAAAACTTCAGCTAACCTTTGTTAGAGCTCAGGCTCTTTGAGTGTGGCCAATAGCAAAGATAGTCCTGAGCTGCAGGCTCATGTCTGAAGTTGGACCTGGGTTTGGGATTTTGGTTCAGAACTATTCCATGCTGTGATACAGCTATTCTCAGGAAAAAAAAAAAAAATGAGATGTTCTTTGGAGATACACATTCAAAGCGGTATAAATCTTATGGGAGCAAATGATGTAGGATAGCTTCACCCATCTGCTTCAAAGCCACACGAATACTAGATGTCAAGACTGCTGAGTCTGGATCTAAACAGTATCACAACTCCTAAACTAAACTGTCACCTCCATCCAAATTCAGCATCCTCCCTTTCGAGTACATCCTTAGTTTTCGGGGTTTTTTTCATTCAGGTTTCCTGCCTACAATGCCGCTGATTCCCTCTGAGACTGTTCAGTAGCCAACACCTCGGCGTGGCAAGGAAGACAGAATTCAGCTCAGCAGGTTCTCCTCTCTGCCAGGGCTGAAATGCAACCCCAGAGGGATGGGATGCGTCTTGATATTTGCCCTTGTGTCAAGATTTTATCATGGCCTATGGAAGAAGGCTTCTCGGAGACCCTGACAGGGAGGAACCCCGGGCAGAGGCTAACAAGAGCTGCCCCAGGAACTCCCCCGGCCGCGGCCAAGGTGCTGCAGGGTGAAGTGTTTGCAAACAATTGATGTGCTCTTATACCAACATGACCTTTGAGAGTGCCAGGCCTGGAACTCAAGCATTAATAATGGATTACCAAAACCAACCAGCTGCAAAGGAACCACTTCTCCCTGCTTAGATAATTCTCCTCCCAGAGATGAAGAGCTATTGATTTTGATACTGATTCCTTCCTCCCCGGTGGAAGCGCTACACCCCACCACCGCTGCCGCTGACAACGAGCGCTCTCCTGGTCTTTGCTTCGCCATCTTCATCTCTGAAAGAGGGGGGATTGAGATGAGATATTAGGAAGACATTTTTTCCCGCGCGGGTGGTGAGGCGGTGGCCCAGGTTGCCCAGAGAAGCTGTGGATGCCCCATGGGGCTGGGGGGAGAAAGAGGAGCACGCTTTGAGCTTGTCCCTGGTAAGGAAATCTTCTATTCGTGGACTGACATGAAAATTTGTGTCCCTTTGGTTTTGGGCCAGCCTGAAACAGGAATCATTTGCAAGTTCATGGCACCTATAAATAGAACACCCAGATTAATGTGTTTTCCAAAGAAAAACAGATGTTTGCAATTACACAGTTTCATGTGGGCATCTACCACCTGTCCTTCCACCCAGTGACACTTGAACCCCTTGGCCAGCTTTGACCACATTGAGCTGTGGTTGATAAACGCGGTATAATGGGTACGACCAAATAAAGCAATGGGATGTGACACCAAAACCCTACTAACCGCCTGAGAGAGGGCAAGCCTGCAGCACGTGCTCAACCTTAATGAGACACTGGAGAATGCACCTGGGAGAAGAAAAACTGCTCGGAAAGCCCTGGGCGTGGGGCATCTTCTCTGAGTTCACACCGCTCCAGACATCAGAGAATCCAACTGCAAGAGGCGAACCCGCGGGGAATTGGGCTTCGTTAGTTCCTCTGCGCGTGGCGTAATGTGTTTTCTTGGAGCACCTTTCATCTCCTTTGCAGGTACGAGCTGTGGAAACAAAGGGCTGGATTCATGACGGGATTTAGGGGGCTGGTACAAAACGGTGGGAGCAAGGGTCCTCCGTTACCTGACAGCGCCCCTGGAAGCCCACGGGGATGGGATGCGAGCCAGGGCTGCTGAGCCCTCAGGCTGGGTGACAGAGGTGACACTCGGGCTGGTTGGGAAGGGACATCTTGTGAATCTAGCCTAAGAAATAGAAACCCTTTTTTAAAAAAAAAAAAAAAATTATTTTTTTTTACAGAAATTAGACATTTGGATAGTTTGAGTCTTGCTCATGGGAAGAAATGAAATTAAATGAATAGCCAGAATAACTCCATGGTGCTAATGGGAAGGAATCCCTGGCATTTGCTAGCTTAGGAGATAAAAATTATTTCTGGAAAATAAAAAGAAACAAACAATCAAAAAACCCCAAACTCCAACCTCTTACCTGTTACAATAACCCGCAGGAGTCAGGTGGTAAGATGGGAAATCCGATCATTTTATACCGGTCAGCAAGTGAACATGGCTGAGCATATGGGTTAGTCAATAATCGGCTTTAATTAAGTAAAAGTTGTTTCATTAGTATCGTTTTAAATGGATAGTCTACAAAATCTGCCTGGGGGAATCTCGGGGTCAGGAAAGGTTTATAGTTTATATTATTGTGATATAACTGAACAGGGCTGAGATACCAGCAGGATGAGCACAGGAGGAGAAGCAGCAGCAGGACACAGCTTCACTAGCTGCTCTGGACTTGAGGAGCAAGAGTATCAGCTTAACCCAAACCCGAGTAAGTCAAAAAAGGTTTTTTGAAGGCAAAAGCGTTGTTTGTGGAAATCTCATAGCCAAAAGCAGTTCCCACTGGTTGCATCTGTTACCCATCTCACTTCTCTCTGTGGGTCCTGCAGATGCTGGACATGGGCTGAACCACACCACACACACTGGGCTCTGGGTCCCAAACGCCTTGTCCCACCCGTGAGCTTCATCTCGCTCCATGGTCTGAGTGTCCTGGTGTCAGCTGGGACAGTGTTAACTTTCTTCCCAGCAGCTAGTTACTAGGCCAGGATTTGACCTTGGGTTTAGGACTGGCCCATGGTCTGTTCCATACCATGTACAGCATGGCCAGTATGGACCTGTGGCTTTCTCCAGCTGAGGAGCCAAGCACCGGAGGGAGAGACGCTGTCCCCGAGCTGTGTCCCATAACCCTGTGCATGCCCAGGGACGTGCTGAGGACTCGTTTGTGTATTTCTGTAAGCAAGATCTTTGGGTTTCAGGCTCTATTTCTTTTCAGATCCAGGTGGTAAAGGCTGCAGAATCTTCAGACCGCTGCTTTTGTTTTCAAGTGTGTTGGCATCCCCTTCTTCGGTATTGGCTGCGACAGTCCGGGAGTGGAAGGCTTCTGATTAACACATTGTGCACGTAACCTGACATGTTGCCTGGTTTTAATATGCTCTTTTATCAGGTCACACAGTCCCTTTGAAGGTTCTTTGCATATTTTCAGAGCACAATATCTACAAACAACTCCCGCTTCCTCCCTTCTCCATCGCTTACACCCCTGTTGACAATCTGAATGCTATGTTGCCTGATCACCAGCAAGTTTCTCTTTTGACTCATGTCTTCTTGAATTAAAAGTGGAAGAAAGCAACATGAGAGGCTTCCACAATGAGACTCCTGCCCTGGAGACCGTGGCCAACCGAAATGATGAATCTGGCCTCCCCTTCGTCATGAACTGACTTTCACCTGCCTGAAGCCAGGTGATGCTGGGGTGGGGCTCACTCCAATTTGCATTACCCAAAATAATTGAAATTTTTGCTTCAACCCTTTTATTTAGTGCAATTTTTAAAAATATGACTTAAAAATTAACCAAATCAGGTTGCTTTATTCCCAAGTGAGACTTTGCATACAGTGAAATACCAAAGTGTAAATAACAAAGTGAGTAGTTCTCAGAGTAAGTTTATGCACCACCCGGGGATGCCCATGGCTACAGAACCGCCTCACCCTTGAGGAGGTGCCGCATGGAGATTTCTGCATTTTCATCTCTACTTCTCTGCACACTGGTGGGGACGTAGCCTTTGGCATTTTGTCAAGAAAAGACCAACCTCACGGAATCCTGTGGATCAAGGAATATGCTATTTATTAAAATTCTGCTTCAGCCAAACACAAACTGTTGGACTCAGCTCAGGAGCAACCCAATGAAACCCCATAGTCCATGGTGCAGGAAAGACTGATGTATCTTCCAATTCCTGGCAAGTACAGGTTTTTGTTGCGATTGATGGAAAAAAGGACAATCCCTTTGGCAGGTATTTTTTTCCATCTGTCTTGCACTTCAAATTTGGGCTGAGCGAATCAGCTTTGGCAGCACTGCTGTCCCTCTCCACTGGTTGCAAAGGGATGCTTGGACTCAGATGCCTCCTTGTTGGACAGGTGAAGCTGTGCAAGGTGTATTTTGCCTGTGAGACTCTAGGAAAGACCTCTGGCCTGCAGTCTCAGTGTTAGGATTGATTGGGAAGATGCCTGGTGAAACCAGGATGCTCAATCTGTCCCATCAGGTGTTCTGCCAGCAGGAGAAGGCAACCTCTTCCTTCCTGGTCATCCTGAGTGCAGAAGCAGCCTAGGCACCTGTACCATGGTCAGAACAAGAAGTCTGGGTTATTGTCCTAGGTAAGATCCAGAAGGTCCCCCAATATTTCCCTCTAGGTATCTGTGATGCTTGACCATTTCTCACGTCGATCCCATTAACCACCTGTAAAATCCATCTCTCCTTCACAACGTTGGTTTTTCTTCTGTCATCTTCTGACACTGGCATTGGTCACATCTGGTGATTCCTTCTGTTAAGACCAGTAAGTTGAGCTCCAGCCAGGAGCTCATCAGTGGTGGCTGTGTGGTATTTGCTTGCTGCCCAGGGTTAAACCACAACGCCTAGTCATTCAGTCAGTCAGCGCCTGGGCCAATCTCCAGAAAAATGCAGTCAGGTGGTTAATTGACCAAGCCCCATGCTACAACATGCAATTTAGGTGTAGACCATGCTGATTTTCACCCCTCTTTCACTGTTGCTGCAAGAGGAGATGAGGCAGAGGGCTCACCTCACCCTTTTGAGCGCTCCTGCAGCTCCTCGCCTTGCAAAGAATCCTCACAGCAAACCTGGAGCAGCCCCTCCACCTTCCCCACCCTGGGCAAAGCCCGATGCCAGCATCCTGAGCAGTAGCAATGCCACGACGAGTGGTGTGGGGCTGTCCTGGCCCCCGCAGCAGTGACCACCCCTCCTGTTGAAAGCAGCTGGATTTTGGCATGTGTCTGTAAGGGAAAGGAAATTTTTTTTTTTTTCTTCTTTTTCCCCTTCTTCTTCTTCTCCTGCATTTTGATGGGGCTCGAGATCTCTCGGAGGAAGATGCTCTTCCCTTTTTATCAATTAGGAGCACACACACGCGCTCTCCCGCTCTCTCTCCCACCCCTGCTCTGCTTCCCTCCCAGCTCCCCTTGGCTGCCGGTTTCAGACAAAGATGTGTGAGTTCTTTGATCTGCCTGGCAGCCACCACTGGGGGATTGGCTTGGAGGTTAATTACACACAGGCTGTCTCCAGCTGTGGCAGGGAGCCGTTCGGCTGGAGAGGGAGCTGTCCCTTCTCCCCCCCAGCTACAAACTTCAAGGGGACAGGAGGGCAAGGAAGGTACCACTGAAACCCCTTTTGATATGACAAACGGGCTCCTTGCTTGCCTCTCTGGTTCTTGTTTTGTTTGTCTAACTGGTATTTGAAATATGGATGAGCTCTCAGTCCTGTGGGTCCAGCCACTGGCTTAACAAAACCTTGTCTTCTCCCCCACCATCCCTTCCCCTTCCTGCCTGGGCAGAGCTGGAGTTCAGCTCTCCCATCTGTCCATCTCACCCATCCATCTGTCCTTGTCCAGGAGCCCTCTGCCCATCTCCCAAGGAGATGCTGTGGCTGCACCCTGTGCTGTGTCAGAACTGGGGACCCCCATCCTGCCATCAAAAGTCACTCAAGCTGATGGCTGGCACCCGGGAGGTTGGCATTCAATCCCTCTCTCTGGGGCTGACTTGATCTGCAATTATTTTTTTTTTTCCTTTTCTTTCTTTTAAAGCCACTTAAATCCTAATGTGCCTCAGTTTCCCAGTCTTCGCAGTAAAGGCAAGAAACGTTTATCCGCTCCTCGGGGTGGGATTGAGGCTGATTGATTTGCTTGTCCAACATCCCCAGCAAAGCAGTGCCGCCAAAGAGATCTGTCGATGTAATCCCCCCGCATTACCGAAATCCTGCCCAAAGGGGCTCACGCAGATGCTCCGGGACAGGGTGTGGTTGGTGTTCGGCTGCTTTCCAGGGGCTCATAGGTTGGCTTTGGGCTCCTCCATCATATCTGAGTGTGGGGCTGGAGTCAAAGGGTCCCGTGCAGGGAGCAAAGGGAACCTCAGGCAACGAGATTGGTTCTTCAGTACGATCAGAAGTGGGCAAGAGTCTGTCCTCCCGGGCATCACGCAGCTTAGTGAGATCCGTGCTCGGGTCTGAGCCTTCTTCCGAGCAGATTTAGGGCAAGATCCAAATTCCTCATGCAAAATGCTTTTTTTCTATTGCAGTCGAGTCCTACACCCAGCTCTGCTGCCTGTCAGTGGGAAATGTCCGTGATTTGGGGAAAAACACGCCCGTCTCGAGAATGTGCATGAAGCCAACCTGCTCGTGTGCTTGTCGGGGACGTGAGCAGAGCTCAGAGCCGGGCAAGCAGAGGGCACAGAGCTGCATATATGGTTTTGCCGGCAAGTGGAAGTTGAAGTGTGGCCCATGCATGGACCTGTGGGTGCATCCCAAGCCCTCGCACGCCATGCTGGCATTTGAACTTCTTAGATGTGGGGTTGCAGGTCTGCGCAGCAAACCAATATTGTGTCTAATATTGGTTATCTTGGTTAAACTAACCAGGAGCTGTGGTTCAACCTCCTCCTCTGTTCCACCTCCCTTCCCTCATCACCCATGCACTGCTGGCTGGAGGAGAGGTGGCTCAGCTGCTTTCTCCATCCATCCTTCCATCCATCCATTTCTCCATCTATCTGTCCATCCACCCATCAATCCATCCTTCCATCCATCCATTTGTCCATCCATCCATCCATCCACCCACGCTGAGGGCCACCCCACAGGCACCAAGGGGCTGGGAAGCTGTGCCCAGGGGGGTGTGGTGCTGGAGGGAAGGGGCTGCGTGCCCCTCGGAGCCAGCCAAGCTGCCTGACTCAGCCACTCCAGCCGAGATGCCGTTCCCATCACGCAGCAGCGGAGCGATTGTTCTGTGCTGTGGTCCTGTCACAGCTCCGTAACGAATAGGGACACAGTTAACGTTTTACAAAACGCTCCTTCTCCCTGGGAGACGGCCAGCGCTGACACTTTGAAGCTGTTCCAGAGCCACCAGACTCAAGAAATGACGGGAGTGGAAGGGGACGGGCACGTGGCTTCCCCGCTGCAGGCAGGGGAGGAGGTGGCATCCTGCAGGTGCCACCCAGAGATGGTGACACGGGGGGGTGCGTGGGGGGACTGCAGAGCCCATTTCTGCCCTGGCCCATGTCCACAGCGGAACTTTCTCCGGGTGGAGGCAAAGAGGGAACCGCAGGCAGTGGAGATGATGGTCCACCATGGGGGAAGCAGGCACAGAGCGCTGCCTTTTCCCATCCTTTCACACTGACTTAACACCGTGTCTCTGCTTCTGTCAATCTGGTTTAAGGGCAGGAAGGATTTTTCCCATTCTCACCATGTAGCTTGACTTCTGGGTGGCTCTTCCATGTTTTCCTCTAAACATTTAAGATTTAAAGGTTCCCTGGCACAGTAAAGATCTCTTACCCTAAAATCACAGCAGGCAGAGAGGTGGAGGCTGTGTAAGAACCATCGGCTCTTGTCCCACCCCAGGGTAACGGTGATGCTCTCCCTTTCCCTTGCTCTCCTCCTGGAACACACAGATTTGGGGACTGGGACTATTTAATGCAAGTGTCACACTGGGAAGCCTGAGCAGTGGCTGGACAAACTCTGCCCCGTGATACCGGTTCTCTCCAACACACCTTTGAATTCATTTCTGGTTCTCGCCTCCCCCAGGTCCTGCAGCAGAGAGTTCCACTCCTGCATGAAAACAAACAGTTTTTCTTAAACTATCCGACAATAATTTTATCTTGTGTCCTGTGCAGTAGGTGATGGTGGGTTCCTGCCCCTGCTGCCGACAGCAGAGATGGACTGATAGACCTCATAGCTGCCGCCAGCTTTCTGACGTGCACAGTGCCACGGACACGTCCTCTGTCCCTTCCTCCTCTGAGCCAACTCGTCTCCTCACATCCTCCCTCTGCCCTCCTGCCCCCAAGGTCCTCTGGCCGGGTAAAACAGAAGGAGATAACTTTTTAGATGTGTTCTTTAATACACAATGTTTGCAGACAACTTGAGGAGAAAGGTTTAATGAGCAAATGGAGACCCCCCGAGAGCCAGCCCCCCATGGACAGGGTCCCGTCCAGGGAGGGAATGGTTAATCTCCTGAAGCATTGAACCCTAGTGGGCTGCTTTTTCTTTTTTTTTTTTCCCCTGCGATAATGAGAAGTGGAGTGTGCGCATCGCAGTGTGATTATTACCTGTTTATTTTTTCATGAGGCTTCTCCACTGTGTGTCACTCTAGTGTCATCATCCGTAAACACATTGATTTCACCATTACTTCGGAACAGCGCTCGCCTGCTCCGCAGACTGGGGACCTGTCCCCTGGGGGGACCTGGAGTGACGAAGAGGGCTCAGAGCTCATCCTCTGGCTCTGCTTCTCTCCTCCTGCAGTATTTTCCCTTCCTCTACCTCCTCTTTTTCCATTCTTCCCTTTCTTTCCTCTTTCTCTTCTTTACTCTCAGCTCATCTCACGCTCCACCTCCTGCTCCCATTCAGCTTTTTGTCCCTTTTGCCTCTGCCACCTGCACTCCGCAGAGGACAGTCACATCTTCTGCCCCAACCTCATGCTCTGCAGACGTGGCAGCAGCTCTGGGTATCGCCGCTTGATTTCGGCAGCACACCGGCAGGCGCTGCTCCAGGAGCATCCCTGCATCCCTTCCCGCACCGATGGGATGCTCCGACGGGAGCTTTCAGCACGTGGCGGTGGTGGTGACACAAGGTGACACCAGGGGTGTCTGTGGACCTGGGGAGTGGGATTTGCCACCTCTCAGCCAAAGTTGTGGGAGCAACTGAACCTGCTTTTTTTTTTTTTTTCTTTTTTTTCTTTTTTTTTCATTGTTGAGAAATCACTGCAGGGACACCCTAAGGGGGTTCCCCAGGAAGGTCCCTGGGGCGTTTCTCCCTGGATAAGAAGGGAACCAGCCAGCTTAGGTTTAGACTATTAACCATGGCAGGTGGATAGGGTGAAGCCACCCTGGGGGACCTGGTGGTCCCCCGTCACTCTTGCAGGAGGTGGCATATGGAGCACCTGGGCACTGCCCTGCTCCCAGAGCCTGGACCGGGCATCAGATGCCATTGTAGGGCTGAAACCCCCAAACCGTGGGTTAGGGGAAGCGCTTCAACAGTATCATCACACAGGGCGTCTGCAGAGTTATATCTGCTCTGAGAGGCACCCTCCTCGCTTCTGTCCCTGTCCCTGTAAAACACCCCATCATGTTCTTCCTAGAAAACTTTCCCCAGCAGCCTGAGAGTCAGAGACCACTGGGGATGGAGGACCAGGAGGGTGGCTAGCTGGCTGCTGGGGATGTCACATCATGGATGTTGTCACGAGCATTAGAAAGGATGTGATCCAGACCTTTGCACCCAAAGTGGACACAAAGGGCTGGATGTTCAGGGCTGTGGGACAGCCAGAACGGCTGAAGAGCAGCCCCCTGGTGCCATTATTGGAGGTCCATGACCGTGTTTCTTTCCACACTGCTGCTCTCCCTCCTTTCCTTCTCTCCCTCAGCACAGTTTGGGTTTGCTAGGCTTGCAGTGGGTGCTGGCTGTCCTCCATGCTGTGGTGGTACAAAGGGGAATCCCCAAGGGAGGGGCCTGAAATGGTTTATTTTTGAGATTTCTGCAAAGATACTTGGAAGGTATTGAGAAAAAAATAGGGAAGAATACTTGAAGCTGAAGCTTTTCATCAAATCCATTTCTCTGATTCTTTTTCCCTCTTATGATCCCCAGAGCAGACGAGGGCCAGGGGTCTCCTCGCCTCATTCCCACGCCACCAAGGGACCAGTTTGCTCCCAGCCTACCTTCACTTTCGGAGGGGAAAGGGCCCAGAAGGACAGCTAGTGCCATTTGACAGCAGAGCGGTGCCCCAAAGGGGGTGTTAGGCAGAGCCAGGCACATCATTTACCAAAATAATTCCCCCCAGGCACCCTTGTGCTGAATTCAGGCTGAGGAACCGGTGGCACTGGGGAGCCCTGCCGTACTGCGCGGGTGCCACTGGGATCTCCAGGAGATGCTCTGGGTTGATGCTCCTCATCAGAGGGCTGGGGACCGCCGCGGTGGAGCTGCCTGGATGCCATCCACTGATGAAGTGTCCTCAGGTAGAGTAGCACCAGCTGCTGCTGTGGCCCCGAGTTACGCCAGGATACGGCCCTGGGGCTCTGCTCTAGGAGTCATTTAATCCGCCGCCTGCTTCTCCTTTGCCTGTGCAGAAGGGAGGCAGCCCCTGCCCTGCTCTGCAGTGCTGCACGTGTGAATCCATCACAGCCTCTGCAGCGCAGCGATGCTCCGGAGCTGCAGGACCCATCACCAGCACCTCGCTGGAATGGTTCCCTGATCCCCCCCCCCGCTCACAAAGGAATCGGCAGCGGTCCCTGAGGGACCCTTTTGTTCTGCTGTCACAGCCCGGGCGTCTTCGCTGAGTCAAACAGCCCCGAATGCTTTCGCGGGAGAGCTCGGTGTGCATTATTGATTGTTGTCAGGATTGTTCCAGGTCGCTGTCACGCTCACCTGGCGGTACTGGTGCTGCCGATGCACGGCCCCATCCCGCGGTGGGAGAGGGGCTGGGATGAGTGAGGCAGGGTGGTGGTGGGTCGGGGGCTTTCTTGGCCAAAGAGGAGCTCCCAGTGCCTCTGCAAGCACGGGATGCTGCTGCTGCATTGGGAGGGACGTGGGGAGAGCCTTCATCCAGGGCAGAGGCTGAGGAGGGACAGTGAGAAGGACTGGGGGAGGGAAGGGAGAGCATCTTCTGCCAAGCGTCCTCCACAGAATGGCAGAAAGCACTGGGTCTGAAGGGCAGCAAGGGATTCCAGGCTCTCGAGTGAGCTCGGGGGGTGCAAGGAGAGAGGGAACAAGCAGGAAGAACAGGGGTGGGTTTGGGAGTTCACCTGTGATGAAGACCGAGTAGTTCCAAGGGGCACAGCCTCCCTTCCCCAGGGTCTTCTGAGCACTGAGAACCTACAGCAAAGTCCTTCTGAGGACCTCTCAGCTCACGTGGAAGCAGGGTTTGGGGGCACAACAAGCTCACA
>NW_010113365.1:26977-27301 GCF_000699245.1 Pterocles gutturalis | reverse complement strand
GGTCTTCTCCTTTCTGGGAGAGGAGCCGCAAGGCTGGGCTGCCCTTGGAAGGTGGGTGGAGGATGGCTGGTGGGGATGCTGGTGACACCAGGGGGACAGCAGGAACAGAATGTGGGAGAGGAAAGAGGGACAGGGAGGAGATGGAGGAGAGGAAGAGCATGCAGAAAAGAGGAAGAGGATGCAGAAGAGAGGAAGAAGAAGGGAAAGCGGGGAGCAGAGTGAGAATACACGCTGGAATACAAAAAAATTTTTTTTCCACCCAGAAGCCGCTCAGTTTGAGCAAAGTCCTTTTCTGCCTTTAATGAATTCTGGCTCCCTTCCCCC
>NW_010113365.1:21167-26891 GCF_000699245.1 Pterocles gutturalis | reverse complement strand
AAAAAAAGAAAAAAAAAATGGAGGAAAAAAAAAAAAAAAAAGAGACTCCTCTTTAAAAGTCACTTTGCATCCCCTCCCCAAGCGGGAAGGGAGCACGGGTCATGTCAGAGCCCTCCGCCGATGTGCCTTGCCTTTGCCGCTCCGCTAATGACACTGGAAATATGCTAAGGAGCGGCTGCGAGGGGCTCTGCCAACGCGGTCACTTCCTGGGACCTCAAAGAGGCTTTAATTGCGGGGCCGCGGGGACGGCAGGTGTGCTTGTCATGTCTAATCAGCGCGCCCAAAGAAAGCGGGTTCCCGGCGCTCCCCCTCCCCGCCTCGCCCTCCTACCCCCCAACTTTTCAACCATCGCACACCTGTCAAAATGATTATGGGAATGAGCCTCCGTGGCGGGCAGCGGGCGCGGATTTGGAGGAAATCCTCTTTCTCCCCGGCTCTCGCCCTTTCTTTTTTGTGTTTTTTATTCTTTTTGCTCACGTTTCGCTCAGCTCAGGAGGGATTAGGAGAAGTTGGGGGGGAAATCCCCCTGGTAAACGGATCCTAAACACGCATTGTTGGCGGTGGGATTTTTTTTTTTCCCTGGTACATTCTGGAGTCGTAGCAAGGTTTCCACACTGGGAGCTGGTGGATGAAGCTGTAATGGAACAGCCGGGAGGCAGAGCCCCTGCGAGAAACACCAGCATCCTTGTGCATCGCATCTCCTGCACGCCCAGTGCTTGCACACGCATCAATATGTCGTGCACAGCTGAAATCGGTCGTGTCTCTGTCTGCTTGTGGCTTGGGAAGCAGCTCCCAAAGGCACAAACACATGCATGCAAACAAACACACCCACACAAACACGTGCACACAATGCATGCACACAAACACATGCACACAAATGCGTGCACGCAGCCACCTTTGCACAAATGCACACAAATGCGTGCATGTAGCCACCTTTGCACAAATGCACACAAATGCATGCACGCAGCCACCTTTGCACAAACACACACAAATGCATGCACTCAGCCATCTTTGCATAAAAGCACACAAATGCGTGCATGCAGCCACCTTTGCACACACACACACACACACACGCCCGCATATTTACAGGCCCCCTCAATGCACCAGCACACGTGGATAAAGCACCGCACACCTGTATTTGCACACTTGCAGAGGCTTTTCCCAGCTCGGGGTGCAAATGCTCCAGCTCAGCCCTGCGTGCATACACATACACCTGCCACTCAGCAGCTTTGCTCACACTTTGGTGATTTTAACACAAGTGGATGATGCTCTCTCATTAAATTACTCACTAAGCAGCAATTCATAGTGAACAAAACACATCAATGTCGTGTCGATCTGCACAACCTGCAGCAAAAGCTGCGCTGGCGGTTGCAGAGGCGGCTCTGACTCAGAGGCTGGGTTGCTCCTTGTCATGCAGGGGTGTCAGCAAAACCGTGGGATGGTTTATCCACCAAAGCATGTGCTGGAATAAATCCTGGACACCCACACAGGCCTCTCTGCCGAACCAGGCTGCTGCTGCCCACCCACACAGGACGGACCGAGGGACGCCAGCCGGGATGCAGCCACCCGTCGCGATGCTGCAGACGGACGGAGGAGTGTCGGGCTCTTCTGACATGCCTTGGTGAGGGGGGGGCTTAAAAAAACCACCCTCGTTCTGGAGGTTTTTGCCACTCTGTTAACCTTTTAGCACAGGCGCTGAGCGGTGCTGGGGCTGCCCCGGTGATGGGACCTGGATCTAAACCTGCAAATGAAGAACTCCCGGCGGGGAGCGCGGCAGGGGCTGGGAGGAGAAGCAGGAGTTGTTGTACAGGTTGTAACGTGGTGCCAGGTAAGGTGGGGGAGCTGCACTATATGTATATTTCATGGTACATGGAAAGTGACTTTTAAAGCCTCTCCGGTGATGTTGTGATGCCAGCTCAGCCCGAAGCCGCTCGGAATCTCAGCCACTCTGCTCCTGGGTTGTCAGAAGCAGGTGGGTTCATTCTGCCTGCCTCCCCCCGCCCTCTCCATCCCCTCCTCTCTTTGCCCCCCACCTTCCTCTGGCTTTTATTCCGGCACTGGGGCACACGATGTGACCAGCGACGTGCCCTGGGATGCCAGCTGTCCCTCACGCTGGTGACGGGAGATTTGGACGGATCTCTGCACACCCGCAGGACCCACACCTCCCTCCGAGACATTTCTGTTCTGCCGCGGGCGCTCGCGGTACCTGCTCAGCTCATCTCTGCAGCAGCTCTCTGGTGATCCAGCCTGAGCACTGTGATCCAGTCCTTACATTTTCTAACCATTCCTGGAGCACCCCGATCAGCCCCAGCAGTACCAGTGCCAACCAGTATCCCCCACCTCAGCAGCAGCATCGTGTGGCACATCCTTCTTCCCATCCTTCAGGTGATGATCTTGCTCCAGAGGGTGGGGAGGGGGATAACGTCACATTCAGATATTTGGGATAAAGGAGCCTCCAATGCCCCGGAGCTCTGCTGGGCTTGGGGGAAAGACCCGCTTAGGAAGAACAATATTACATCTTAAAATTTTTTTAATCCTGGATTTTTCTTAGGGGCTTTGGTCTGGTTAAATTAGTGGGCAAGAGACATAGGAGATGAGAGACAGAAAATCTCATTCGCCACCAGCAGGAGCGGTAAACGACGGAGCCAGGAGCTGGTCAGAAGGTGAGGAGAGCAGAGCCTGCTCCTGCCCTGCCCTCGGCTGAGGCTTTGATGGGGGAAAATGTGCTGGAAAATGTGTTGATGTGCTGGAGAGCACTTCCAGAGAGAAAGAGTGGAGGGCTTTTGATGAGGAGCCATCGCCATCGCTTTAGGCACATTTCGGGGCTTGGTGGACCAGTAACAGCCTTAAACAGGGGTTCAGAGATGGGGAGCCCAGGTCTCTGTTTGAGCCCACTCCTCTCTCCCAACTCAGGAGCATGAAAGGAAGAGGAAAAGCAGAATCTGCCCGTGCGGGGGGCACGCAGAGATGGGAGAAAGAAAGAGAAAACACAAGTGAATGAGTGAGGACAGAAGAGCTCATTTTGTCTATTGAAAAGATTCTGTTTAATAAAAAATTGATGGCATTTTAGTCGGTGAGACAGCCCTGTTCCCCTTTAAAACGAATCCCATCACTCCATTTTTCATCTCACTTAGCTCCTTTCTGATAATCAATCGGGCGTTTTGTCCGCCTCCCCCACGCGGGGGGATCCACCGGAGACTCCGGCACGTGGCCCCTTTTGAAGTGGGCGCTACTCGAGGCGGGAGGGAAAGGAAGGCTTCGTCCTAAATAAATAAACAAACAAACTCACTAAACTCCTTTTTATTTTGTTTTATTCCTATAAGGAATAATGCAAAGGATTTCAAAGAAGAGGGGGAAGGATTGTTAAAGCAAAGAGAACAAACAGTCCAAGCTTCATCCTCAGAGCGCAGGCGCTTGGGAATCACCCGCCTCCCCCACGTACGCACCTGGCTGCTCCTTCTCCATCTGAACCATCCCAGTCGTTGGCTGGCCGCGGGCACGGCTGCTCCCCATCTGGGACCGTCCCCATGCAGGCGGCACGTTCAGGACATGGTCGGTCCCATGGCAGAGCAAAGACCCAACACTCGCGGTAAAGGCTTGCGTGGGTTCGGGTGATCGGCCAAATCAGGCAACAGCAGTCCACCAGGGAGAATTCAATATAATGGTATCACTTCCTCCTCAGAAAGTGCCCGAGCCAAATTGGGACAACATTGCCCAATTGGGGCAACATGGGCAGGGACACCTCCCACCAGCCCAGGTTGCCCAAAGCCTCATCCAGCCTGGCCTTGACCCCCTCCAGGGATGGGGTGCCTCATTTCTTTAACTAGAGGAAGCCATTCCTTAACATACAAATACTTAGACTGGATTCTTCTGCTCCAGATTCCCGGTGAAACTGCCCAAATTCTGTCATTCTTTTTCAGTGTTTTTGACTACTGTGCTTTTTTATTTTATCAGATCTTTCTTTTTGTGTTTTCTCTTTATTCCAAAAAGACTTTCCTTTTTTCAAATCTTCTGCTTCCCCCAGGAAAATCAGAGGGGGAAAAATACCCACTTGGAAGATTTTTTTGGTTTGTGTTGGTACAAAAAACTGCATCCCTCTCCTTCAGAAACATGCACGGCCTTAAAGGGCAAGCACCTTGCAGATTTTGCAAGATAGCTAAATCCTGGGGAAACTAAGTTAGACAGGAATATGTCCAGGTCACCCAGCGAGTCAGTGACAACGCTAAGAATTGAGCCCACATCGCCCAAATCCCACTTCAATGTGCTTTACCAGCGTGAGCCAGCCCATTATCTTGATGGAAGCAAGCCCTCAGTGAAAGTGAACGTGGACTCCGAGATCTGGTCCCACAAACTGATTTATGTTGGTATGCTGTCCTCTTGTTAACATATGTCTCATTCTTGCTGTGCTGGCTGGGTTCACCAGACCCCCCTGGGAAGTCCCATCTTCTTTCACCGCAGTGAAAACTCAGCGGGGTGTTACTGGGCACGCTTGGCAAAGCACACACCAAAGCACGCGGGGTGCTTCGTCCTGTCCTCAGCTCACTCTGTGCCATCCAATTCATTTAAAAAACAGCTTGGGAAATACCTTCAGCAAATACCTTTCCCCAAGCTATACCTCTCAGCCATTCAACCGAAAGATAGTGCAGATCACGCGTGTCATTCTTTCTTTAAAATTTTAATCAGAGCTATCAAAAAACAGGAGCTTAGAGAACTAAAAAGAAAAAAAACAAAACAAAACCAAAATCACTAGTTATGGTGAATTCCTTGGCTAGGTCTCCAGCTCAACCGATCTGATACTGGGGGAGTTCACTTGGATGTTCTTCTTTGCAAACAGCGTCGTTAAAATGCCAAACGCCTGGATGAAGGTGTTCAGCACAGCATGAAGCATTTCGGGAGGTGTCCCTCGCTTTGAGACCGTGCTGCTGGGAGCAGCTCCTGGCTGCAGACAGCTCAGCCTGTCTCTTGTCGGGTATCGGAGGGTGAAGGGACCGCAGGTGGATCACCAGACTCTGCAGAGCATCCTGGAGGAAGGGGGGCTGAGAACCTGAGGTTTGGGGGGCGGCTCTTGGCTTGGAACAGCCCATGGGCAGAGGACTGAG
The DNA here is from genome assembly GCF_000699245.1 of Pterocles gutturalis. Lineage (NCBI taxonomy): Eukaryota > Metazoa > Chordata > Aves > Pterocliformes > Pteroclidae > Pterocles > Pterocles gutturalis. The sequence goes on along the minus strand of NW_010113365.1, from coordinate 21,792 downwards.
GATTGTTAGTTTATTAGATTATTATTAGCTTATTATTAGTTTATTATTATTATTAGCTTATTATTATTATTAGATTAGTATAACCTGCTTATTAGCTGCAAGGGGAAAGCAGAGGGAGTGGCTGTTGAACCACCAGTTGATGGATCTCCTGCAGACACGGAGAACAGCTGGAGCTGTGGGCAGAGCAGCCCGAGCACCAGAGACTTTGTGATGTTTCAATTCAACCACGAAATGCCCTGGCCTATGGACCTGAAGCTACTGCCCCTGGCTCTGCACACATCTCGGGGCTTGCACTCAGGTCTGGAAGTGCAAGCCATAGGAGGCTCCACGGCAAGGTCTGGAGAAGGAAAAAACTGCCTGGGAAGGACTTTCCACCTGCTCTAGGGGCAAGAGGAGGAAAAGGGCTGAGAGAAGAGGCCAGACACTGATGCAACGAGAGGATGGTCCACCAGGGCAAGGCCCCGTTTTCTGCACCGAAAAGCCGTTCTGCAAGCTTAGCCTCATTGCACAGAGGTGTTGGCAGATGTCAGTGCTGTAGGAAATCAGGAGAGGTTCAGATCATGTTAATTTGTACTCACACACGGGGATCGGGAGGACTGGAAGCAGGGGAGGGAGAGAGAGAGGG
>NW_010113365.1:8961-21136 GCF_000699245.1 Pterocles gutturalis | reverse complement strand
GAAGAGGAGGAGGAGGAGGAGGAGGGAGAAGACTTGAACACGAAAATGTTGGGTTTATGTGTGTGGGGGGGAGTCCATTTCCAAAGCAAGAATACAAATGATCCCAACAAAGCCCAAGCTGTCCTGAAACCCTGTAGCCAATTAGTGCACATCAATATTTAATCAGATCTCGCTATTGTGCAGCCTGGACTGTGCTACCCCAGCCCCTGCCACATTCACTTTTTTTTCCCATCACAGACACACTGTTATGACACATAATGATATTGTCGATGAATAATTTACAGCAGTTTTTCTCCTCTTCCCTCTCCATCTCTCTCTCTCTCTCTCCCCGTGCCCTTATTAGCAGAAAATGTGGAACAACTTCTGGGAGGAGACGAGGAAGAAGGAACTTCCACAGTGTTGCCCGAGGACCAGCCCAGCCTCCTGCCTTCCTCAGGAATCCATAATCCAGGACGGGCTGGAGAGGGCTTTCCCTTAGTGGAGGGACTGGGCACTAAGCTAAGAGGGACGGTTGACTTGGGAAAACCCGTTGAAGTGACATATCTCCTTCAATTGAGCCATCATAAATGCCAGGGGTTGGACCAGCAGGGCAAGCTCCAGGCAAAAGATGTCCAAGGAGCGTCCCTGTGCCTAGAGTGGTGGAAGCAAAAGGTTCAATCTTGCCGGTCTGCGCCTTGCTCTGGCACTACAGCAGAGCCAGCTCTGTCTGAGGACGCCCTGGGCAGCACTGGCGAGGATCTAACGTCAGGAGATGATCCCATGGGTGTAGCCCCCCACCCCGTGCACACTTGAATGCAAACTTTGGGTTTGTATTTGGATGAAGCATAAAGGATGTCCGTCCCCTCTTAATGTCCATCGGGTCAGCTGCGGCCAGGCGCTGGTCACACCCGGGGTGGGCTGGACCAGTGAAGCTAGATGGTGTGTCAAGACCCCAGAGACACCAGTGTAAGCAGACACTTGCCTTGGGTCGCAGGACGTGGCGTAGAGGTGTGGAGGATGCTGTGGTGGGAAGTGCTCCGTGGAAGGTCGTGGTCGGGGGGTTTGTCCCCTTGCAGGGGCTGCAGGCAGGCACAGCCCTCCCCTGCGTCACGATGGGGTCGGGGAGCGTTGAGCTGTGCCTCCATCCCTACCAGGTCAAGCTGTGCCTCCATCCCTATTAACCCAAGAGTGAATTTTTTTACAACTGACTGATCCTTGTGCTGATCCTTCAGTAAAATTACAGGGGAAACAGTGGTGGAAGCCCAGATATTAGAATATTTTTTTTTCAGATTAATCTGGGTCTAATCAGGGAAGCTGTTAAATTTGAACTATTTTTCTGCTAGCTCCACTCTCTGTCCAATCCTGGCCTCCCATCAATAGCTTTTGACCTCGTGCCTGCCAGGCTCTGCCTTTCTCATTAGTGACTTCCGAACCTGTTGGCTGAAGTCAGGCTGCTGGGGTGAAGAGTCTCAGGGATTATGATGTTCCTGCAGAATAAAGGTGAATATAGATGAGAGGGACTAAACTGGCACCTGCATCGTGGGAAGTGCTGAATGGGATGGGTGATACAACTCCTGGTTGTCATGTCCGGTATGGATGGCAAGAGAAGGAATAATTATCTCTATCAGTGTTTCTTCTAAAAATTGCAAAAGGTCTTCTTTTTTTGTCACACAAAAAAAAAGGAGTAATTCTGTTTGGCTAAAATTATTTTGGGAAAAGAAAGGTTTGTCCTGATTTCCAGCACTGGAGTGTAGGAGATTCAGTTGTCTTCTGACATGAGCCTCTGATATAGAGACCAGGCATCTGTGGTCAATAATTCAGACTTCCCATCCATGCCGGCCGTGCTTACCCATTCTCTGATGCCACTGCAAGCTCAAGTTAACTGCTCTGTCCTGCGCATAAGGATCCGACCCAGAGTGCTGCTCCCCATGGGACTGAAAACCCAGGAGTGGAGCTGCAGAGGTGGCCATGGTGGTGGTCCTCCAAAGCTTTCCCCCAGTTTTACGACAGATGATGGGCTGGTAGCTTCAGGTCTTGAGTTTCCAGATCTAAATAATTCTTTCTTCAGGAACGGAACTTGACCTGAGCTGCTCTGTTTGGAATGAAGGACCCGCACCAGCCGGCAATACGGCAGCCGGGAGACAGAGCAGCTCTCCCGCAGGTGACCTGGCAGGACTCGGGGGAGGTTTGATTTCCAAAGCCTGGAGAGCTCAGCGGTTTGGCCCCCCAAGCCCCAGGGTGGGGGGCAGAGCAGGACCCCAGGGCTGGCTGCTCACAGGGGTAACTGCTGGCTGCGGGGCAGGGATGGGCAATTCCCGGAGCTCTTGGAGCAAGGGATGGCACAGATGGAGCAGGATCTCCAAAGACCTCATGAAATTCTTTTCCTGCTGGTGGAGACTTAGCACAGACACCCTCGAGGGGCTCATGAAAGTCTGGTGAAGCTTTCCAGGCACAGCGCTGAGGGAATGGTGAAGGACAGGAGGGTACCTGCGGTCCCCGTGCCTCGGTCGGGCACGTTTGTGTGTTCCGTTTGCACACTCGGAGCTCAGCAAAGCTGATGCCTGGTTACACCCGCGAGGTTCTGTCTCCTGGGTTTGCATGCGGTGCTGGAAGGAACCCAGCAGCTCTCTGCCCAGCCCTCCACGTCACCAGCACAGCATCAAAGATCCTCCGTCCTGTCTTGAAATCATTACTATTGGCAAAATAATTGCAACAACAAAACTACTAAAAGCCCTGTTTGCACGGCTTTCATCTCGGCTCAGCCAGGATCCAGCCAGCCTTCATCATGTGCACTTTTAAAAGGGAAGAGGAAGAAATCTTATCCCTATCCTCATCCTTACCAGGACATCATTGGCTATTCGCGTGCTATAAAGCACAACATTATTTGAGTTTAGGGGGATTTTTTTTTTTTTTTTGGTGTTTGTTTCTAAAGCAATGAGTGTCAAAGTTGATTATTGATTGAGACTGGGGGATCTGAGAGCTGCATGAGGAAAGCTGACTGATTATTCAAACCCCTTTCTCTCTTCTTTTCCTTTCTTTCCTTTGCGCCAAAACTGGATTGATCGACCCCGTCTTCATTATCTCCCCTTCTCCTTTCTCTCTTCTGGCCCCTACTGGGGATTCCTGACTAAACTATGGCAGGGCTCAATTGATCCTCCGCAATTCACTCGCTCCTCGCGAGGAGGAAAAAACTGCACCGCTGCATAATTCAAAAAGCAAACACAGAGAGGAGAGGGAGAGAGGAAAAATCAATACGGCTACAACCGATCCGGCAGATAAATGAAGCAGTGAGAGCGCTGACGAGAGGGAGGATCCCTGGCAGTGGAAAAAGTTCAGCAACTCGGAGATGGGCTCAGGTGGAGATGGGCTGGGGTGGAGATGGACCGGCTTGAAGCTCTTTTTTGGAGGGGGAAGGAATGAAAGGGGGTCCTTGCCTTTCTCAGCAAAAAAACTGGGGTGCGGGTGCCAGCTGAGGAGGTTGTGATGTGGGAAGGAAAAGGGGAACGGAGGTTCCTCTGCCTCTCCAGCGTGGCAGTCCTGCTCTGAGGGTCACTTGCTGCACTGCACGAGCATCCTGACTCCGCGGGAGGCTGCAGCCAGGCAGGCTTGTCCCGGGAACCTGGAATGGAAACCCACCAGGAACAGAGCAAAACATAAAAAAACCCAAAACCAAAAAAACCAACCAAAAAAAAAAAAACAAAACAAACAAGAAAACCCAAACCAGATCAAAAAAACCCAAACAAACAAAAAACCCCAAACCAAACCAAAACAAAATGAACAAAAAACCCCAAACACCCCCCTCCAAAACCAAACCAAACCAAACCAAACCAAACCAAACCAAACCACCAAATCAAAGGCTCCAGCCTCCCTCCTGCGCAGGGCAGACAGGCTGCCCCCCGGGCTGGCTGACAGCTTGGTGGGAAAGCAGCGAGTGTTTTTCTCCTCCCCTGGGTGCTGAGCAGGTACAGGACCGCGCTCCCCTGTCAGGGATGTGCTGGGCGGGCGAGCAGGGGGTGTTTGTGTCGCACTAGGGGCTGTCTCCCATCACCCATCCCACCTCTCCTGTGCAGCAGAACTAGGGGAAAGGAGTCGGGAAACCGCAGGGGTGACACCTCTGGGCTGGGATGGCACGGACAGCTGCTCAGGGACGGCGTGTCCAGGCACTGCTGCCCTGGCTGCACAGGGTGATGGCCTCAGCACTGCCAGAGGGGCTGAACGTGGCTCAGAGTTTCAGCTGCTGGCAAAGGAAAGATGGAGCAGCAGATGCATGCCCATCCCGGGACGGGGGGTGCTGCCCTCTGGATCTCCCCAGTGTCCCCAGTTCACTACCCCTGTATTGCACAAAGGATGAAGTGGGAGAATTGAGTTACCTGGGCTTGAAACGAAAGCCTGAGTGAGAACGGCAGGAGAAAGGACATTGTGGCCAAAGCTCTGCCTGAACAGCCAGGAATCGGGTACGTTCACTCTCTGAAGGTGAGTTTTGCAGCTGAACCATCTCCTGCTTAAGCAGCTTAGCAGATATCAAATGCTACCTTGGGCACAGAGGTCTGATACATTAAATATAAATATTTTTTAAAATAGGCAAAAAATAGGAGTGACCAGGCTGCATATGCTGAGCGTCTAGAAATGACGTAGCGAGAAAATCCTCGCTTGTAGCGATGCATTGTCACTGCCAGGCAGTGCCCAGCCCTTTCCTGGCTTGTAACGGACCCAGCAAGCCCAGGAGCTGGTGTCTCACAAGCGCAGGGAGCTTTGCTGAGCTGCTCTGAGGTTTCCTGCAGCCGGGAGAGAGCAAATGCTTTTAGAACAATATTGCTCTGTATTTTAAAATGATTTAAGGACCCAAAGAACAGCCCAGCACGGGGTTTGCCAGCAGAGGGGATAGATCGTTCTCTTAAAAGCTTTTAAATGCATGTGATAGAAAGGGGAAATACAGCTGCCTGGCGGAAAGATATTGCTGTGGTACCAGCTTCCAGGCTGCCCGCACATCGCTTTATCTCTTCTTTTATTGGAGCCCAAAGACACCTTTGTTCCGCGGTGGGATCTTCAAGGATCCCCAGGGAATCGGGCAGCCAGGAGAGGGGTTGCAAAAGAACGTGGGTGATAAGAGAGGATGGGAGGATTTTTAGCGCTTCCTGGTTGTCCAGGTGCCTGGATGAATTCCCCTGAAATGCTCCAGCTGTTCAGAATCCGGCCCCTTGCCCAAACCTTGCCTTTACCACTGTCCTCAGCTGGCTGGAGGTGAGGTCCTCCACTCTGGGGTTCCCAGCGGAAACACAAAGCGACTTTTCTCAGCAGATGTGTTCGTGCTGACACACAGCACCCACCCAAGACGCAAAGGAAGGATGCTCACTCGGTGCTGCTGAGCGAGCCTGGGGCCAGCTGAGCCCCGGGAGGCTGCAGAAAGGCTCCAGCACCCCCGGGCAGGATGTCTTGGCAGCCTCCGGAGCTCAGACTTGGTTTCTCCTCACCTTCCCCTTTGCCCTCAGAGCACATGTGGCTGTGAAGCGCTGAATCAACACCTCTGAGACTGCTTTTCGTCATTGCTCTGGGGCAGAGCTGGGATGAGGCTCAGCAATAAAATGATGAGGAGCATCCTGTGCGCCCAGGACTGCAGATGCACAGTCTTGGTGCAGGCTGCAATGCTACCCTGAAAAGTATTCCCAGCTACTCCGCCTGTGCCAAGCACTTTGAGCTGAATAATGTCCAATTTTCTGCTCCACTAAAACTTGTGGCACGGATCTGGACACCCTCCATTCAGTACTCCCCCACATCTCTGGAAAACCTGTGCACATCCCAGCTGTTCTCTCCCGTTAGAGCCATCTGCATCCCACGTGCTGCTGACCTTGAGGACACTTGCTGTTCTCCTAGGCCAAACAAGACAAATAAGACCCTTCTGGTCTTGTAGAAACTGTTGGCTCTGTGGAAAGGGACAGTCCCAAATCCTCAGCAAAAATAAATAATCAAGTGCGATTGAGCCTTGCGTCTTGGTTCACTACAAATTCCCATCTGTCCCCAATGGACTCAGTGTGTGGGCACAGCAGAAAGGAGTTGTAGCCTTGGAGTCAAGAGCCAAATTCCCACAAAGATTTGTGTTCCTGGGTGCCGCTTGGCCACCTGCCCACCACTGGTAGTCACAAGGATCCAGTGCCAGGTCTGGAGCATCAATGGCTCCGAGGAATCCTGGTCAAGGCTCCTGTGAACCCTTACGCTATGTTATCCACAGAGGAGCGTGTCCTTTAAGTGGGAAAAATCCCCGTGGCTTCGCTTACATTAAATTTCTTGTATGCTGTGCACCCCCCCTGTCTTTCAGCCCTCCAGGGATGGCTTTTGTCTTCTGCCGATGTGCTACATGTCTCAACTTTTGTCATCCCTCAGATTGCCTGAGGCAGCGGAGGTGACCTTGTTGCTGAGCTTTCATTTCCCTTGTACATCGGAAGCCTCTTCCTCCTTTGAGCTGCTCGCTGTGAAGCTCGTTTTTCCTGTCTTGTCGGAACAAGTCTCGCTCAAGTAGGTTTTGGCCATGAAAGACCCCAGTGAGAGGGTGTCGGAGCTCCTGCTATCAGCATCCACCGCCCGGTCTGCCTGCCCTGGGTCTGTCATGAAGATGGAGAAAGTGAGCCGTGGTCTGCCATGGCTGAGCCCAGCTCCAGGACCGGCATGTATCCATCTCCCAAACATTCCTCCAGCTCACACACTTCTCGTTGGGTCCTTTCTGCCCCAAACCCCCTGAGGTGGGCTGCAGAGGATAGACCGGGTGAGTTGGTGCAGTGCAAAGAGAAGTGTTGAGAGCTGTAGGGTATTGGGCAGTCGGAGGAGAAGGGTGGAGGGTTTGTGGCCACAAGGTTACCAAAGCTGATGGAAAGATGGCAGCTTAATTGCTCTAAAGAGGAGACCGTTGTGTACCTCTGGCCATCTTCATTACCTCTGGCTGCACTCCTCGTTCTTCTGGGTCCTGTTTGAGAACAAAGTCGAAGCAGTGAAGTCGCTTCAAAGAAATGAAAGATTTGGGCAAATGAACTGGTGATCACAGGTCCGCCCTTCATGGTGTTCTGTTGCTTATGCTGATGGTGACCAGCAGAGCACTGGCCCATCCTCTGGCTATGCCAAGACTGGTGCCTTGTGGTCAGCGATGACAAATGGTCTGGAACAGATGGATGGAGTGGCTCACCTCTGCTCATTTTTATGCCAGTGTCCTGGCCTGAACCTTTTCTAAACAGCTCCCAGGATGACAGCACTTGTTCTTGGAGCATGGTGGCAACTGACTTGCTCCTTGATTTTGCCTGGGTGTGGTGGCTGGAGAGGGGAGGCAGCTGTGCTGTGATTCATGGGGATTGGTGGGACTGGGATGGTTGGGCAAACCCAGGGAGTGCCAGACCTGTGTCACTGAAGGAGACTGTCGCTATTGCCAAGGCCACCAAGTACCAACATTCTCCCTAGACCTGAACCAACCTGGAGGGTCATGTAGCCACGCTGTGGGGTGACTAAAAGTTTTCCAGGGCTTCTTGCATCTTAACGTTGGTTGTGTGGTACCCATGTGCTCACAGAGGGTGCAACAGGCTGGCCCGACAAGTCTCACCATGCTTTTTCAGAAGACATTTCCCCTTTTACCCCTTGGTGTAAGAGTGGAGCTGTGAGCTCTTCAGTCCAAATTGCTGTCGGATCCCAGCTCAAGAATAAAAGACGACTTCCCAAGTCTGCAGCACGTGCGGGGCCACTACATGTTGCTAAAGGGTGAGGAAGACTGTTCTGATGTGGAAACGGCAAAGGTCAGTTGGAGATATTTAATGGTCTTGTGGAACTAAGCTGTGTCTACCCCCTGTGCTGTGACACTGATTTGAAGATTCTGAGTGTCTGAGCTGGCTGAGCTCCCTGCTCTCAGCACGAGCCCCTTAGCACCCACCAGGGCTACGCTGACTTGCCCTTCACTGGCCACATCTCATGATAGGCTGGTCCAGACCCTCCATCCCAACCCGTTCTCTGCTCGCTCTTTGTTGTGCATGGAAGAGCTGGCGTGATTTCAGGCAGGAACTGAGAGAAGCATTAACCCTCTTGTTTTGGAAGAAAAACGGGGATTTCGTCTGCCCTGACGAACCAGGACAGGCAACATGTGGGTGTCCTTTTCCACTCTCTCCCCATGGAGAAGCATTTCACCAATAATTGACAGTGAGAGGCAACCGTGGCTTTTCTGCAGAGCCCCTCAGTGCTGTTTTCCCATCGGGATCTGTTTGCTAATAATGATAGATGAGAGAAAAGGGGAAGGAGGCTCAGCACAGATAATTAATACTTCTCTCCAAAATGTTCCACCTGAACTTTTTTTCCCAACATGTTTCATGGGGAGGGGGGGGGAAAAAAAAAAAAAAAAAGAAAAAAGTCAAAATCTGAAAGTCTGCAAAACAGCTGGAAGGGCTCTTCCCTCTCCAGCCGGAGCCCGGCAATTCACATTTGCGAGGTCCGAAGGAGTTTTCAACTATTCTTTTTGATCCGGCAGCCAGGAGAGGGAGCTCGGCATCCTAGTCCCAGACCCCACTTGCCGAACATCACTGAAGACAATGTTGATGATTCTTTTGTTCAACAAATAAAAGAAGTGGCCCACGAGGGAGCCGTGTTGGCAGCTGCTTTATAAGGGCTTCGGGGAATTGTGGAAAATCAATGCTTGCCAAAGGCAAAATGGACAGGACCAGTGGAAGAAAACAAAAGTAGCTGTCAGGCTTCTGAGAGACTGTTGCACGCAGAGCTTACCTGATCTTGGAAAACCGGGGTGTCTTCAGTTGCCGGAGCCATCAGCAGGAGCATTGAGTGCTCGGTATCTGTCCGGACCAGGAGCGTGAGGCTGAATGTGGGACGTTGGACATTCGTCACCAAAATGCAGAGGAAAGTCCTCTTGGTAAAAATTCTAGGTTCCCTTCCCAGAGCACTGGGGACCTGCGGTTCTCATCGACCTCATCAGGAGCAGGAGGATGTTCAGAGGATTTTATATTTCAGTGTTTAAGCACGGGGATAGTCGCCTCGCTTTAGGTGTCAGGAAGCGAACGTTCAAAGCATCAGAATGGAAATGGATTCCCAAATGTACTGAACGTCGGTGGAAAGAAGGCACTTTAAAAATGGATAATTATTCAGTGTCAGCCTGCTGCTGAGGCCAGGAAGTTAGTAAGATTTGAAAGGAGACATTTGTATAGATTAAAAGTCTCGTGCTCCTAGTGCAAAACTTTCAGAGTTTAATGATGATGGTTAATCAGTTCTGATTAGCAGGGCTGTGATTCCTGGATTTATTGGGAGTCTTATTTCTTGATTTCTTCTTGATGTTTAAGATCCTGGGAAGAGCGAAGTGTGGACCTGGCTTTGCCAACCTGTTGCTGAACTACAGATACCACCTCGAGACTGATCCATGCCCTACACATCGCCCATCTGCTGCCCTCTTTGACTTTTAGAGACTGCTGAATGATGTATATCAGACACAAAGATTGTAGTCATTAGCTCTAAGGAACATGACTGTCCAGGTTTTCTCACTCATCCCAGTGCCACAGTCTCACTGGGGCCAGTGGTGCCCCATATCACCCGATGGCCATCGCAGCTGATGAGTCTTCCTCTGCTTCTTTCCAAATCCTGTTTGGATAAGGACAGTGCCTGGAAGGGAACCACAGCCTCACCCTGACAGATACGTTTTCCCTTGGGCTAGAGGGAAAAAAAAAAAAAAAAGTTATTTTGAGAGTGCCAGATGGGCTATGGAGACATCTGAACAATACCTGCCATTAAAATATCTAGCTCAATGTAATAACATGATTGCTGGTGCACAGCAGGCTGGAACTTGCTCCTAAGCCGCAGATCCCTGCGAGGTCAAGCACTGCCTGAGCCAACTGATGGTGAAAACAAGGGGTGCGGGCCTTGGTCATGGAGAGAGGCAGCTCTTGAGAGAGCTCCTGGTTTGGCTGGTGGCTGGAAGGCTTGGGTCTGGTTTTAAGTGAGCCAGTCCCCTCGTTCTCTGTAAGGAGAACATGCCCCATTAACTTCCCAGCCGGCAAAACCCAGGGTATCACTCTCCTCCCCTGCTCCCGGGAGATGCTGGCTGGCACAGCTGGCATTCCTCCATCGGTGTTTTCATTTATAACGGCACTTGGGCCAGTCCTGAGAGCACTTCTGACTGCTGTTCTGTGCATTTCTCTACCTGCATGGCCCTCACTGACATGAAAAATGAACACCTTTCTTGAGGATCACCTTCACCTGCTGCCCCAGCTCGGAGAAGAAGCAGCCGGACATCTACTGCTTCCCAGCAACCCAGCTGAGGGTTTGCTCATCCCTCTCTCTGGGTTCATACAGCCAACCCACCGCATTTTGTGTTTTAACTGCAGCTCGTCCTTTGGGTGGTCACTGCTGCTGATGGGCTGTTCGTGCTGTGACGTCTGCTGGTGCTTACCCAGCGATTCCTTCCCTAGGAGACCTAGCCACCAAAAGATGAGATCCTTCTGCAGGACAGATGTCTTCCAGGAAACTTTCACATTCAAGCATCAGTGGAGTGAATAAAGGAGCCACGCACAAGCAGCTTGAAGACATCAGGCTCTGGGAGGATGGACCTCCTGGTTTCTGAGGTTCTGTGTTGTATGGTTTTGAAGTGCCCACACTGGTGAATAACACACAATCACATCTTGTCCACTGACTTTCATCCCTTCTTCTATGTTTGAGGAACATCCCCAGCTGGTGGGCAGTTTTCCTGTTGGTCACTTGTACTCAGTGTCATTAGCAGATCCTCGGATCCATCATGACCATTCCAAACCGGAGCTCGTTTGCTGTTGGGTGGCTGTATCACAGGGCGGATCTCCGTCCTCTGGTTGGAAGGATGCCCTGGCTGCCCCGTTGCCCATCCCAACAGAAAGCATGGTTTCTGCCACTGTTCACACATTGACTTTGAATTTTGTTTCCCACAAACATTTGTCCTCGAAATCCAATTGCTCCGATGGCTGAAGAGAGCAGACATGAAAGAAACATGGGCATTTATAATTGAAAGGGAAAGTCCTTAGCTTTGTTGCATCTCCTACCGGAGGTGCCAATTAGAGACTGCAGGATGCTGGATGGAGACGCCTGCCTGTCCCGCCCCAGCTCATTTTGGACAGGAGAGGAGTGGGACCATCCACGTCGGGTTGGGATGCGACCTGCAGCCTCCCAGCAAAAGTTGCACGAGTCCATCTGCCCTGTCCTGGAGCCAGCCAGGCCCCGGAACTTTTAGAAACTGAAAGGCTGAATGAAAACATCAAATACCAAGACAGTTTTCAGGAATATCAACCAGAGGAAGGAAAAAAGAAAAAAAGAAAAAAAACACAAAACCCCAACTGTACCAATACCATCGCTGGGCACAGACAGCTCCAGATTTTGTAGCTTCCAGACAAAGTCAGCAGCAACCGTCAGAATCTGTGTTTCAAGTCCGACCTTCTGCTTTTATCTATATTTTAAACCCCACACAAGGTATACAAGGCGAATGTTGCTGTTACAGTCAGAAAAGCCTAAATAATGGATGAAGAACAGAGGCTGCAAAGGGGGGCGGGGGGGTAAGAAAAAAAAGAGAAAAAGAGAAAAAAAGAAAAAAGAGGAAGAGAAAAGCTTGAGGAGGAAAAAAAAAAAAGAGGCAAAAGAGAAAGAAAGGAAAGAGCTCTCCAAAATCAGCAGAGGCTGACACCTCTGCCGAGGTGCGAGCGGGCAGTGGGAGCATTTTTTTCTTCCATTGCTGCAGTGAGGCACATGGAGAATTGATCAGGGGCTGGTGCTGGAGCCGCTGCCATTTGCTTCTCTCCAACCAGAGTCAAAATTGAGCAGCTCCTGGGCTGCCTTTGCACATCGTCTGAGTTCGTCTTCCAGCGGGCACACAAATATTCCCGGCAGGAAGGAGCCAGGAGAGGTCTGAAGCTGGGCACGATGGGAGCAGGAGGTGTCGGTGTCGGACAGGGCTGGGAGGTGACAAAATATCACCAGGATCGGGCCCGCTGGCATGGAGGTTGGGGGTGAGGGAAGGGTTTTGTCCATCGGGGAGCACAGATGGGGAATTGCCCAGGTGCCCACCCTCCTCCAGGCAGGGGTGAAGATGGGAACCATTGATTTGCAGCGGTCTGAGGATGGGTTTTGCCTTCCCTCCCCCAATTATCCATAGCTTTTGAGGCTCATGAGGAAGAGGGACAAACCAGGACTCCAGATGCTGGACCAGGGGAAG
>NW_010113365.1:6780-8927 GCF_000699245.1 Pterocles gutturalis | reverse complement strand
CAGCCAACCCCTCCATGAATCTCCTCCTGCACTGGCCACCTCCAGGGCAGCCTCCAGGACCGTGATTTTCCTCCTGACACTGCAGCCTCCATCCCCAGCTGGGCTCAGCCTTGGCGGTGGGAACCGCGGTTGCAGTGGTGGAGACGTGCTGAAGACACATCTCTGGGGGTATGTCCCCCTCCCCGAGCTGCAACGAGGACAGGAGGGGGACAGCAGGGTGATTTCAGGGGGCTGCTTTCACCCCAAAACTTCCCGGGACCAGCAGGTGCCCTGATTTGAGGCACAGTGCAGTGGATAAACCCAGCAGCTCAGTCCCCCAGCGCTCCCCGTGCCCGGCTCCCTTCCCCTGGCATCACGCTCCCAAAGGTCTCCTTTTGTCCACGGGAAGGTTTCAGAGCTGATGAATTAAAGCCAACAGGGAAAATTGCTATCTAATGGGGATTTTAGCAAAGGGAGCCGTGAAGGCAGAAGGTGTTTGTATGGAAATGTTTGCCGGATGCTTTATTATTATTAAAAAAAAAAAAAAAAGTAGAAGAAGTTAATCCAGAGGCAGTGACTGTGCTTCAGCGGGGGGACTCGGAGCACAATTTGCTTTTGGCAGCGTTGAGCTCTACCCGGACCCCTCCAAGGGCAATTAACATCTATCACCATGATAATCTACACCACAATTTAGACCCCTGAACAGGAAATTTTTTTTTTTTTTTTTACTGAGTTAAATATTCGGAGTGGCTTGCAGGAGGCCACCTTCTCCCCTCTGCAGCCCTCGGAGGGAGGCTGGCTCCAGCCCGCGGGAGCCAAGAGCCTTACGAAGCAGAACGAAGCCATCAAGGCTTGGCGCAGGTGCAAGCTGCATTTCCACTCCCTGCAAAGTGCACAGTCACTCCTTCACGACTCCCTCCCAGTCTGTTTTAAGTGGATTCTTGTCTTCTCTGTGGCGCTGGCTTCTCAGGTGCTGGGTGTTTTGAAGGAGCGAGCTGCCGTGCCGCAGTGGAAGGCTCTGTCGGGAGCAGATCGCAACTCCTTCCCCATCAACCCCAGCCCTCTCTCCTCCACACACTCACCTTTGGAAAAATGTCCAGGAGCAGGTTTTTATCACATCCTCTATGCGGGTGGTCATGGCCTATGACATAGGATCATAGAACCATAGAATCATGGGATCTTGGAATTATAGAATTATAGAATCACAGAAGGGTTTGGGTTGGAAGGGACCTTAAAGATCACCAAGTTCCAACCCCCCCTACCCTGGCATCATCCCAGAGCGATGCCACCATGTCACCTGCTCTCCTTTGGAAGGGGTAGTTCCAGCCCAGGAGGTGAAGGAGCCACCAGCAGCACCTTGTCCTGCCGCTGGCTGCAAGCAAGGCAGGTGGGGAAACACCAGCAGCGGAGGGGATGCTCCTGTGTTACCTCGGGAAGTGCGGCAGCGGAGCTGCCGAATCGGGCAAGAGCTGAACTGGAGATGTGAAGGAGGGAGGGAAGGAAGAAAAAAATAGCTGAGGCAGAGCTAAGCAGAGGTTTTCACAGGGATGGCCTGAAGGCTAGGGTCAGATGGATAAACGTGGCAATGCCAAGGGGTCATCATTCTGCAGCTGCCTTATTTATATTTATGGCCTGTCAGAGAGAGTGTCTTTGCACCGTGAGGCTTCTTGAGATGAAAATACGGTGCTGTGCCCAAGGGACTCTGTCCTTGCAGAAAGTGTGTAAAGGCTGATGGGGAACACAATTGAGAGAGGCTCTTATCTGATGATAACTAGGCTCGTGATGGGTTCAACACCGAGACCCCACCACTGGGACCCCACCACTGGGACCCACCCTGCCCACGCTTCCAGGGGTCATTATTCCCAGCAACTTTGGTGCTCAGCTGTATTGGAGGCTTTAGCCTGCTGGCCCTGGGCGTTGCACAGCAGTCTGTTGATGAGAACTATGCACACCTCCTACAGGGATTTTCTGCAGTTAGCAGCTGTGGTGAGTCGGTGCTTTGGGTGCACTACTCTAGCAACAGCAGAAGAGGTGATCACTTGCTTAGGTTTGCTCCTACTGCAGCTGCAATTCCATATGCTCCATAAACCAGGGATGTCTGGGGTCGGCTGCCTGGTGGCTGATGGTGCCAGTACCAAATGGCACAAGAAGAAGTGAGGAAGGGGGGT
>NW_010113365.1:0-6749 GCF_000699245.1 Pterocles gutturalis | reverse complement strand
TGGGGGATAGGAATCATCGCGCTGCCCAATCGGTGATCTGTGTGTCCTGCAGCAGACGTTCTCACCTGCACAGAGAAGACCTCATCTCCTGGTGTAGACCCAAACCTCTGCTAATCAAGGGTTTTTTCTTGGCCGTAGAAAAAGCAGGGAAACAGCAAAGCTGGCAAAAACTGGAGGCGTGGAAGTTGTTCTGGAAGGACATTGATCCATCAGCCAAGAGAGATGTTCCCTCATTCATGAGCAGGATAGCAAGCCGTGTCGATACAATACATTAGTAATAAATGGTGGGAGAACAGGAGGAAACAGCACGGCCGAAGGGGATACTCAGGTAAGAGTTCAAAATGCTGCTTCTGTCAGAGCTGTGTCTATTGGCAGCTTTAACGAGGCTTCAAAAGAAGTCTGTCTAGAGCAAGGACAGTGGGGGTGGGGGGCTATTTCTGTGTCACCAGCCAGACTCGGTCCTGTGGTGACACCATGTCTTTCTGAGGTGCCACATTGATACCCTGGCCATGCTGGGCATGGGATGGAACAGACCATGGGCCAGTTTGGGTCTCAGTCCTAAACCCAAGGTTGAATCCTGGGTTGGTCACTGGGGCTGTGCTCCCTCCCCGCTCCTCCTGCCCCTGCAGACACGGGCACAGCAGAGAAGCTGGAAAGCCCTTGGCTGTCCTGGCAGCAGCTCTGCCCATCAGTGTGTGATCACCTTCTCCCCAGCACAAACCCAAACCAGCCTCACACCAGCTGCTGGGAAGAAAGTCAGCTCTGTCCCGGCTGAAACCAGGACAGGGGTGGTGAGAGGAGGTCATATCTTGGCCTCTCGCTTCTGGAGGAACTCCATATCCCTTGGGGATTTTAAGGAACGAATGTACCACTTAAATGGTTTCTCAGGGCTGGTGGAAGCATCATCTATCCCCACCTCTGTGCAAGGGCCACTGAACGCGTCTGTGCAAGGTAAGTGCTCGCTGCCTAGCTCAGGAGTGTTTCAGGCTCTCTGCAAACTCAGGAAGTCTCTACAGACCCACCTTTGAAGACCCATTTGCAGACTCCCTTTACCAAACACTTCACCGAGAATTTTACTGTTGGAAACAACGAAGCTGAGCTACTGAACTGATCTCCATGCTCCCATGATTTCAGTTGTTGGAGGCCATAGGCAGAGGCTCAAGCTTTAATTGAACCTTTGCTCTCAGCAAGACCCAAAGAGCAAGACCCTACAGAGGGAGCTTTAAGGTTTCCTTAATTTAACCAAAATATCCTGCAGCCCATTTAACAGCACATTATGAAGTTTTCTCATGAATAATTAACACTGAACTACAACTGACATTATGAAGCATGTGGCTGGCTCAGTTAGCGTCTCCCAGCAGCCAGTCGCTCGCAGGGGGGATGCACAGCCATCACGGCAAAAATCAGCCACTTCCCCCGGCAAGAGGAGCGCTTAATGCAGCTGGTTCTGCTGCAGAGCACGGCAGCTGCTTAACAGCCCTCATCCAGACAAGGAGCAACGGAAAAACATGTCCAAACTGTATTGCAGGGTCGATTTGGGGTGGCAGAAGGTTAAGAGCCTTTGGCTGGGACTTGAGGGTTGGTGCATCACAGGGATGAGTCCATAATTGTGTCTGAGTCCCTGCCCTCATCCGGGCTGGTGCAGCAGCACACTGGCCAATGTGTTGGGACACCAGCTCTCGGGTGAAAGGCAAACCTGATTTTCTCACCGCTTGACAGCTCCTGGGAACTTCTGTAAGAAGTCGAGGCTGGAGGTCCATGCCTGGACATCGGGACCATGCTCACTCCCTGCTCCCAGGGCCAGGCAGCACTGGGGTCTGTGCCTGCACTCCGGAGGAGGCTGCATGTCCCAGAAACAGGCTGAGGGACTCCCAGAGACTTGGCTTTTGGCAAATTCAGTGCCGCCCGGAATAATTGCCTCCATTTCAAGATACCTGGGAACAAAATGTGATCCAGGGCTCAAAGTTTCCCAAGGGAAACTTATAACCTTGTAACTGATATCAAGAATAGACTGACCACTTCTCATCCTGCCTCACACCAGAGCTGGGCTCCTGCGTGAGCCGTGGGGAATACAGCCCAGCATCTCCATCAGCTTGCCCATCACCCGCCTTTACCCCCCCCTCCCTGAGCTGGTTCGCACCCCTCGGGGACATGTCCCTGTCTGTCCACCTGCCTTCACACCAGAGGAGACAGCAGCACAAAGGTAACGAGCCGAGGGGCTGCACTTCGTGATGAATTAGTCATGGCCGGAGAACTGACCCCGCGTCCTGCTGCTCTGGCTGGCTGTACCGCACAGCTGTCGGGGGCTGCGAACAGTTGTAGAGCAGGAGATTCCCATGGTTTTGGCTACAAGAGTGCATCTAGAGCCGATCCACCCCCCTGCTCCTAGCCCCCTCCTTAAGCTGTGCCTTTTAATAAAGACATACAGGCAGCACGCTTGAAAAGCTTGCTTAGATCTGAACCAAACAGCGCAGCCGGGGTAGGAAAAAATCCATGCGAGAACCCGGAGGTAGTCAGCGCTCCCGTGTGCCGGCTGCGGGAGAGAGGCACGGAGCTGAAACGGTTCATAAGAGATGCCGAGCGGAGCAGCCTGTGAGGGAGAAACCCAGGCAAAGACGATTGCGGCATCTCCGGGAAGAGTCATCAGAAGCCATTAGCCCGCTGCTGCCTGCCCGGGTCCCTGCGGGGAGGTTGGGGTCTCTAATGGGAGAGGTTGGAGCCCGGGGCTCCCTCGGTGCCTCTCTGTGGGGGGTTTGGTCCCGGTGTGTCTGCCTGAGGTGGGATTGTGGAGCAGAAGCCAGGCACATCCTGCATCCGCTCCCTCCACCCAGGCAGATGTGAATGGCTCTGCGCTGAAGGGTCCCTCCGAAGGAGCAAAGGGAGAAGGGACACCCCAGATGTGAGTGTCCCCCATGCCAGGAAGACTGGGGGGGTTTGGAAGAGAAACATCCTCTTGGCTCAGCCGGCACAGAACAGGTTGCCCAGAGCAGCTGTGGATGCCCCATCCCTGGAGGGGTTCAAGGCCAGGCTGGATGAGGCTTTGGGCAACCTGGGCTAGTGGGAGGTGTCCCTGCCCATGGCAGGGGGGTTGGAACTCGATGAGCTTTAAGGTCCTTTCCAACCCAAACCATTCTGTGATTCTATGATTCTCTGACATTCCTGAGTGAGTGAGTGGTTGTGTGGGGTTGGATCCCAGCCAAGGGCAAAACCATCACACAGGACAGGAGCTGTGCTCAGCCTGGGACACGCTGCCACCGTTTCCCATGGGATGGGCTGGATGAGAGCCGCTGGGTTAGGGCAGGAGGGCTGGACCACACGGGAGAGGGCAGGGGACTGAGGGTCCTGCATGAGACAGAGGGAGGAGAGGAGAGCAGGAGAGATGATGGAGGAGGTGGAGGGGAAAGATGGAGGGGAAAGAAAGAAAGTCAAAAGGCAGGTATGACAGGGAAGAGATTGGCTCGTGGTGTGACTCAGGGCAAGGAAAGGGGCCTCCAGAATGATAGTGACTGGTTTGGGTGACTGCATGAAAGCAACACTCCTCCTGCCCACACCTTCCACCACCACCAGTGGGACGTCGACCCAGCCCTACATTCCTGTTCTGGTGTTGGCACGGCTGAAAATGGGACAATGAACTTGTCACTCCTAGTACGAGGGTCCTGGATGGTGATCTCGCTTGGGACGCCAAGGTATGTATTGCGAATATTGATAAACAGCAGGAAAAAGTCTGGACAGATCACAGGATCCAGACTGGATGCACATGCATGGTGGGATACTCCTCCATCACACCCCACGACCAACAGGCGTTTCCTCCTTGAGTTGGGTGCTCTGCTTTATGGAAGAGACAAGCGGGTGGTTTTCCTGCACTCTTTGGGCCACAGCAATGTGCTGCGAGGCTGGGAAGTGCTTTCCTGGAGCTGGTGATGGATGAGGCAGAGTTTCTGCTGACTAGCTTGAGACGAGGGCCGCGGTGTGCATCGCTGAGAGCTCTCTCTGCAAACCAGACTCCCTCCAATTCACCGGGAGCAGCTGGGTGGTCACAGAATAGTCGAGGAAGATTTTGTACAAACACACACGCTTTTTTCCTTGTGTGAAACAAATACCTGCCTTGCCTGGTATAAATAAAACATCGGCCTTAGTTGACATTTTCATATTTCTCAGAGAGCTCTTATCTTGCTGTAGCTGCTGGAAGTGCTGGTGAGATGCTGCAGATGAAATATAGATTTTTATCTCTGATCTCTCTATCTCCGGGACCCCAAAGTTTCTGAAATCCCCTGTGAGCTTCCCTACTCTCTGATCCACCCAGTGATCCAAAGCCAAATGCCACAGCCCTTCCTTTGAGCTTAGGGCTAAAAATGAGGGACTGTTTTTTTCAGCAGGACGTGTGGTAAGCAGAGGACTATTCCTGTAGGTGAAGGTTGGTGAGACCAAGACCTTGGTCTTTGCATGGGAAAAGCACCAGATTAAATTTCTGGAAGTAGTTCTTTAACACAGATTTTAAAAAAAATAATAATAATGCAAAAAACCAAACCCTACTTGTAGCTTTATGACGATCCCTTACTGTCACTGGGCTGAGCGTGTGGAGCACGGAGCTCTGGTTTTGCACACTAGAGCCAAGCATTAACGCTGCCTGTGCCGCAGGCAGGTTGAGCAGCCCAGCTCCTCTGGGTAACAACAGGAGGAAACTCAGAATTTGGCCCTTGGAAATGCAAACCGGGAGGTATCTCAGGGGTGAATGTCAGCCAGCTTTTTCTGTTGCTTTCTGGAGCTCCCACCCTCTTTTCCCCAGCCTGGGTGGGGGGTGGCTTTGGGAGCAAAGAGCACAGATGGGGAACCCATGGCCTGACCAAGGACTTGTCACTTGTGAAGAGTGGCTGCCCAGCTGAGGAGGGGGATGATCATCCTGCCTGCTCCCCTGCCCTGCAGGTCTGCCCCATGGCCAGCCGTGGTTTCTGCCCCACGCAACACCCTGCCCCATTTCCCCAACTCTTTCCAAAGCCAGCTAATTGCTCGCTGCCTTCTTGTGTTCCTCCTCGAGCCCGGCTGTCCTCCTCCCCGCTCCGGAGCCTGTGAAGCCTGTAATTACGGCTTTACTCCTTTTTCCCCTGTAGTTGAACAGAGCCTACTTCAAGCATCGGCCTCTTTAAAAATACATCTGCTCTGCGCTGCACTAAAACACATGGAATAATAGAAGAGAGTCCGTCAGCAGGGGCACCCTTTACCTGCGCGGCTTTCAAAGGCAGGAATCCTTTAAAGAACACGGAGTGTTTTCTCTCCTCCAGACCCAAAGCTGAGTGCAAAGCTGTGACGTGCCGGCAATATTTGAACAAGGGGGGGGTTCACATGTCCCTCCTGCGGTTTACGGGCTGGTTGCAGTGACACGGGTGTACTCTGGAGTCAGTCCCCTGGGGTCAGGCGATGCCTGCTGCTGTTCCTGGGGATGGCTGGTGACCATGGCCACCTCTGATTCCCCATGTCCTTTAAAGCTCTGCATGAGGACCGGAGTTGCCAGCTCCACGGATGGAGAGATGGGACCCGCTGATGGTCCCCAGCCAGTCCAGCTGTCACCAGCCTTCCTTGCCTTGTTTCCCTTCAGCCCCTTGGCCCCGTGATTTGGTGCTGAGCTGGCAGCTTTTGCTGTCATCCTGCAGCTCAGGAGCCCCAGTCAGCCCCTGTGCCTGTGAAATGAAGTGAGGTGGAAGGGATCTGGTGCAGCGTCACGGCCGTGCTCCATCCCAAATTGCGCTGATCTAAAACATAAAGGAGGGACTGTGCTTCCCCCAAGATTTCTTCAGGCAGGTCTGCATTTGCCTGGAGTTACCAGGCTCAGTTCAGCAGGGCACACACAGCTTTGAACACATCTCTGCGCGCTTTGGTGGGTGGTGGCACGGACACGCTGGCCTGGATCATTTATCTGTACGCTCAAGGGGTTAGATACCCAAAGTCTTGGAGCGTCTTGGCTTTTGTAGCATGAAAAAAAAAAATAAAAGAGCATGGCATGGAGCTAAACAGCTTGGAAGTGAGCACTGCACTGCAAGAGCAATCCTTGCTACGGGGTCACGCACCAGCTCCCGGGGCTCGCTGGGCAGCGCTCCAGGAACCAATGTCTGAGAGCATCCGCAACCCAGAGCTGGTGGAGGACTTTCCTCAGGAAGCACCAGGGGTAGGACTCTTCTTTGCTAAGCTGCCATGGCCCCATTTATAGATGTCTCCATCTGAGCTGGTCATTCAGCGTCTTTACAGGCTTTAGGGTGAGTTAGGTGCCTCTACAGCACCGCTCATCTGCCCCGCTTCTGAAGCCGATGTCAGACAGAGCTGAACTGCACTGGGGACTCCTTGGTTCCTCTCCATCGACCGCAACCAGAGCCTAGAGGTCTACACTCACCTCTGCACCCCAGCTCTGGAGACCCCAAACACATCTCTGCCAAGGCTCAGATGGTAAACGAGCTGGGTGTGATGCTTTTGGGTTCCCAGGAGGCACTGTCTGGCCGAAGGGTTGGGTCAGGGAGAAGACCTGGCCCACCTCATCCCTTCCACCCTGAGAGGTGGACCTGCTGCCAAAGCGACAGGTTTGATAAATCTCAAGGCTAGCTCATATATCAAACCTCAAATGAAAAAAAAAAAAAATGGTGTGAGCT
Organism: Pterocles gutturalis; assembly: GCF_000699245.1. Classification (NCBI taxonomy): domain Eukaryota; kingdom Metazoa; phylum Chordata; class Aves; order Pterocliformes; family Pteroclidae; genus Pterocles; species Pterocles gutturalis. The sequence continues at coordinate 114 of NW_010113365.1, read as the reverse complement.
GAGTGCCCCATCCAATCAATATTCCTTTCATTTCATGCTGTTTTGGCTCTGGGGTGATGGGTCAGGGACATCCTTTGCACTCCAGGAACAGGGGGCGTGCGCGTGCCCGTGACA
>NW_010113364.1:15854-18389 GCF_000699245.1 Pterocles gutturalis | reverse complement strand
TCATTCGTATATTTGTATATATTATTATTAACATTATAATTATTATTTTCAATATTATTGTAGTTTAGTTATTAAATTGTTCTTATCTCAACCTATGAGTCTCTTTTCCCTTTACCCCTTTAATTCTCTCGCCCATCCCTGGGAGGGGGAAAGGGGAAGGGTGAGCGAGCAGCTGCACGGTGTTTGGCTGCCAGCCAGGACAAATCACGACAATTTGTGACATAGAGAACACCAAAGAAATTGCCTTCAAGGTTCAGTTAGTGGGATTATCACCTTAATCCTTTTGAGATTGATATACTGAGTTCAATGTCATTGGCTATATTGTGTAGGTCTTTGGGAAAAAAAAACCAACCTGTAAGATTGCAGATTTGGTTAACATGAAAGGCTAGTTACATCTGACCTATATAGCCATAAATTGCAAAGTGCTTCATAAAGCACTGCACCTCAGCTCTTACTGCTTGAAAATCCTTAGCTCCTGTTAGTAGAAATCCTCTCAAAAGCCAGTTATTGAATACATTGAGACCATGTAAAAGGACTTGTAATATGAACCGTGCTAGTATGCATCGGGAAGAACAGAGAGAGGCATGTGAACCATTATAAACCTGTGTACTCTGATGATATCTATGAGTAAAGTGCTGTAAACTCTCACTTCCTACCATTTCAATCCAACTATTTAGATTTACATGTGAATCTGGCCAAATACTACACCATTTCAGCATAATCAATAGGAGACATGGCAATTTACTTTCTCCTGAGACTTTATCCTGTGAAGTTGCTCCTGAAAGCAAATGTTTCACAACTTTTAAAGGTATCTGTAATGCAAAATTAATATTTTACTGGCTACTATTACAACTGACTTTTTGAATAAATAATTTTTTTTAATATGAAGATTGTAATAGATTTTTTTGGTTATAAAAGTTTGTCATATGCAGCCAAACAAAAAAACCCTGACAATTTAGTGTCCATATTAAAAAAGAAATATGGTTGCTGCTCTAACTACAGTTTCAAGATAGTAATTTCAATTATTTCTGATTCTTGTTAAAAAAATGTATGAAAGCACAATATGAGTAACTTAAAATGTTTGAATTAACTGTCTAACTATTGCAGAGATAAAAACTGTATTTCTGAATGTAGAAACAGTTATTCCTTTTCCTACACTAAATTTTTTGAGGCAGTTTTCACAAGGTTTTTAGTATATCTAGGAACCATTTATGAAAACTTATATACATATGTCCATGCATATTAAACACAGACACTTCATATTAATAGGATTTTATTCATGGACATCTAGATCAGTATTCTGCATATGATGAGTTGAAAGTGGACTGTTTTGTCATCTTTGGTCTTTCATTGGATAATACCACTTTTTAAAGGCCCAAGAGAGTGTTAATCTGAAAGAGCTAATAATTTCATATGTGTAAACTGTTAATACTTGTCTGATAGTGTTTCATTCCAGAAGATACTGTTATGCTAAATTATTACAGGAATTACTCAATATTATTTGCCTACTTTTGCCATTATCCAATAATATATTATTTGACAATTATTTTCATTATTCAGGAGCTCCACAATTAATGATTTGCAATTATGCAAATGATGTGATTAATGAACAATGGCAGTATTCAGTGGATAGATTCTTAATGATTTACATAGTGTGTCCAACATTGTTTAATACCGAAACAATACAGGAGCTGAGAATGCCCAGTAAACCTTATTTTCGCGACACTGTGAAACTTCTTGAGCAGAAATTGAGGTTGCACTTAGAAGTATTTTCACAGCAATCCAAAGCTCTAGTTTTTACCTGAGGAGTCCCTAAGCCCTTCTTGCATTTTGAGTGATTTAAAGACTTCTGTCTGTAAAGATTTGATCGATAGTTCACTCAACAGCTTAAGATTCTGACACTCAGATACGTTCATCCTGAAGCCAGAGATAAGACAATCTGCCAATTTGGAGTTAACAGCTACTGACTGGCTTAAAAAAGGACAGTGAATTATTTCCTTTATGCCCAGATGCCTGGCAGGTCTGTTCACAGGCAGAGAAAGAACTGGACCACAGTGTTCTTAAGGCAGAAGTACGCAACTGTCACCTTTTCAAAGAGGAAATTAAGGTGATATGTACAGTCCTAAAGGAACGTCAAGCCAGGCTTGGACTGGGGTGCCACTCCTTTCTCATCTAATGTGGAAAGCATTCACACTTTGTGTGTGTGCTATATGTAGTCAGAGGAAAATGGCCTCAGAGTTTTCAATACTTGGCAAAGCATTCTCACTGCAATTTCAAGAACAACCATCACAAACACTACCCTTTACTAGAGATCCTGTGGCCACCTCTTTTTCTCTGTTCCTGTTAGTAACCACATTTTCTGCAGGACAAATTTACTTTTTTTTTTCTTAATAACTGTTTTTCTTTTTTTTTACTAAAATTTTCTGTATTGTTCAAGAATTTCTTCTCAATTTAATTAGTGTCTCTGAGTTTCTCTCTTACTCCCCTTGTACAACATTCCTTCCCTTTCCCTCTCCCTCCCTCCTTTCCTCTGTT
>NW_010113364.1:0-15844 GCF_000699245.1 Pterocles gutturalis | reverse complement strand
CTAGATACTTCTCACTTTCTTCAGTGCTTTACTGTCTAATGGAATTTAATCTAATCTAATCTAATCTAATAATCTGTTTTGCTCCCTAAGCAATTTTCTTATTATTACTACCTATTGCCATCTCTCTTTTATCTCCTTGGATAGGATCAGAGCATGAATTCTGTCACTTTTTAAATACAGGGGCTGAGAATCCCAGCTGGTGAGAATATGTGTATGCTGCTCTCCAAAGAGAGTTAGATGACAGTTTTGAGTACGCAGTGACTAAAATGAGTTTTTCAAAAGCATCCACTTGCATGGTGTTAAGAAAATAGTTAAAAGGAAGAGATACATATATAAAAATTTGCTGGATATAATTTTTAAGGTAAAATGTGTCCTTTCTGGGTTATATATGATCCAGGAAAAGTGGTAAGAAATACGCGTACTAAAGTAGTGTATATCTTGAATGAACATCTTAAAATCAATTTAAATTTAAAAAATAAATGTGCCTACATATGTGTATACATATAAAAACAATAGAGAAACTTCATGGTTAACAAAAGTTTTCAGGAGACATTTAATGAGATCTTATTTTTCAATTTTTTTTTAATTACTTCTTAACTTCTTTGAGGGTTGGTTTGCTAACAAATTACGTATGAGAGCATAAAATAAAAAAAAAAGAATATTACTATATCACTTAAAGCGATAACACAACTATTCTCTTTCAGGATAGAAAATGTGCAGAACCGGCAGTGCTCCAAAGTGTGCCCAAGTAGAAGCACATTAAGAAGACATTAGCAGTATGGAGTCCAGAGCTGCATGCCAAGCATGGGGGGCTTGCAGCTTGTGCTCAGGTGGGCTCAGCTCTGCTCAGACAGCAAAGGGTACATGATTAAATCTGAGAGTATAAAAAGGAAATTGTTGTAAGATTTAGAGTAAAATCCAGAAAGAATGATGGAAAATGATAGATAAATCAATAGCTCTTCAAACCAGCTTCTCACAGATTCCAGCAAACAGGGTTTGTTTAGGTGAGGATACATAAACACATACATTTAGCAAATCCCTATGGGATACATTGAGATTCTTTCAGGCTGAGTAAAATGTTTTCAGTGCAAGAGTCACAGATGTCAAACAGTCATGTCAGTGGCGTGATGATTGGTTGCTGTCTTACCTGTGTTTATTATAAACTTTCATGGAAATTTAAGCTATAGAATGTCTTCAGTTAGAGGGCACATAGTTAAAAACACCTTTACATGAGAAATAAGTCAATTACCTGAAAAAAGTGCATAATGGAATTGTTGCGAATAAACATGATTCTCAACACATGCAGGGTTGTATTGTCTTTTTCTCAAAAGAATAGTGCTGCGTTAGAATAGAGATGGCAGCACAAAGAATATGCAAGTAAACCAAAGACCTCAAAACCTACCCTACCCTACTCTACCCCACCCTATCCTATCCTATGTAGGTTTATAAATTTATTTCTTAACCTCAAAGTGCCTAAATACCTTCCAGAAACGGTGTTCATTACTGTGACTATGCATCCGCCACTTACAGTTTGTTCTCCTCTCCTCTTCCAGGGTAACAGTACAAGCATAGCAGTAGAAAGCAAGGACTCTGACTTTCCTAGAGTTTTAGCCTTTCTTCCTTAGTTATTTTTTAAAATTTACATCTTTTGATGTATTTGTTAGAGAGGGCAAGGTAGAAAAAACGCATTCAGCACTGGGGGCAGCAGCAGATGAGATTTGTGATAGCACACTTTTCTGGAGGGTGCGGCTACAAAGTAGGAAGAGTAGAGAGAGCATTTTCGGATCAGCCTCTAAGGACCGCATGTCACCTGCATAGATGAATTTAACTGCTGCAGTAGAATGTTCTGTTATACTGGAAGACTAGAACTGTCACTGGTGCTTTTCATTTCTGAGCTGCAGGTTTTCATTCTCCTGCTATCTTGGACATAGGCCATAGAAAAATCTGTAGGGCCAGGACCATGAACTTGATCATGGATTTCGATTTAGAATGGGAACCAAACCTATTCTCATGAGGGACCAGATCTGACAATCTGGCATCTGGTACACACTCCATTTTGGCCAAAATTATTAAAGCAGATACAGCTACTGTAAATGTATTGATATTTCTGTGAGGACTTTCTGAGTGGCATTCCTCAGGGGCTGGTATTGGGACCGGTGTTGTCCAACTTCTTTGTCAGAGACATGGACAGCGGGATCAAGTGCACCCTCAGCAAGTTTGCTGATGACACCAAGCTGGGTGGTGGGGTCAGCACGCTGGGAAGAAGCGATGCCATACTTGAGAGGTGGGCCTGTGCAAACCTCATGAAGTTCAACAAGGTCAAGTGCAAGGTCCTGCACCTGGGTCGGGGCAACCCCCAGCACAAAAAGAGGCTGGGTGGAGAATGGATTGAGACCAGCCTTGAAGAAAAGGACTTGGGGGTGCTGGTAGATGAGAAGTTCAACATGACCCGGCAACATGGGTTGCAGCCCAGAAAGCCAACCATGTCCTGGGCTGCATCAAAAGCAGTGTGAAATACTAAGGCCTGAGCAGTGAGGCCCTGAACCAAAGTTGACCTCTACATGAACCTCACAACCTTACAATACATCTAATATGTATAATATTGATCATATATGCAATGTATTACCGTATTAATATATGCCAGCTTATAAAAGTTTTGTTCTAATGCTTATAGAGCTTTGCTGTAACACTTGCTGGTAAGGTTAGCCAGCAGAAAGATACTAATTGCATAACAGTAGCCAAAATTAAGCACGGATGTGCCCTATCACCACAGATGGCAAAGGAATGTGGCAACTCATGACAAGCTTTGTTGAGAGATACATAATCAAGATTAGTAAATTATTTGTTCTTGTTAACTTATCTTTCCTGCCCCGGCCAGGCTCGAGACAGAAGTTAACAAAGAGAAAAACACACCAGATGTTTTTTGCAGTTTAAGATAGAAAGTTGTTTATTCAACTGTATAAAAGTAGGGACAGTTTGCAGGGAAATTTGGAAGCCTCATCTATACAGTGGACACACTGTACAGAGATTTCCCAATTGCCAGGAAGTGTTCTCCAATTCCTTGCTGCAACTGGGCTCCCCAGCAACTGTGGCTCTGGATGATGGTAATGTATTAATAGGGCAACTGGTGATTCTTAATCACTATTGCTAACTCTATGTAGTAATGATTAGGTGCACTACCTTACTTTCTGCTTGCTATAGTAGTTTGCTTATTGTTTTGCTGCTTTACCTTATCTTGTTTTAATTTATTTTCATAGTATTATTTTGCTCATTATTTTATCACTTTAAACATAAGTAAAAATAAGCTTACTTCTTTAATCTGGTGCCTGTGTCCTTTGTGCTATCCCTGTCAATTGGCAAAACACAGTGTGACCAGCAGGTCAAGGGAGGTGATTCTCCCCCTCTACTCTGCTCTCATGAGACCCCACCTGGAGTACTGCGTCCAGCTCTGGAGTCCTCAGCACAGGAAGGACATGAACCTGTTGGATTGAGTCCAAAAGATTCTCATAGGTGTGGAACACCTCCCATATGAGGACAGTTGGGCTTGCTCAGCCTGGAGAAGAGAAGGCTCCAGGGAGACCTTCTAGCAGCCTTCCAGTACTTAAAGGGGGCTACAGGAGAGATGGGGAGGCACTCTTGATCAAGGCCTGTTGTGACAGGACAAGGGGTAACAGTTTTAAGCTGCAAGAGGGTAGATTTAGATTAGATATTAGGAAGATATTTTTTGCTGTGAGGGTGGTGAGGCACTGGAACAGGTTGCCCAGGGAAGTTGTGGATGCCCCATCCCTGGAGGTGTTCAAGGCCAGGCTGGATGAGGCTTTGAGCAAGCTGGTCTAGTGGGAGGTGTCCCTGCCCATGGCAGGGGGGTTGGAACTAGATGATCTTTAAAGGTCCCTTCCAACCCAAACCGTTCTATATTTCTGTGTTTCTATGCCTTCGTTTACACAATTTGTTGCTGCTTCTGTACATAAAACAGTATAAGGGCAGATCAGTGGTGGAGGCCTGATGTGGAAGGTAAGGCTGTTTCATCCATGTACTCTGCTGTATGAATACAGTTACACTGCTGCGGTGACAGAATCAAGGTGTCTGCTGAATGATGTGCTCTACCATGTAGATTTGTCAGTTTCAGGGTGTGCTATTCTGTCCACAAACTCTGCTGCAAAAATTCACAGAAAGTCTGTGTTCCATATTCTTTTTCCGTAGGAAACCACTGGAAAATGAGTTGCTTGTGCTCATGATGGCTTCTGTTGCTAGGAGATGCATGACTGCATTTGGTGTTGCTTAGAATTTCTTAGGCATTGAAGACATCTACATCAAGGTACATCAGTAACCACTGCCCCGCTGAGGTTGCAGAAAGCACTAATAGATGAGGTCAGGCGTGCAATGTGGGATGAAGCCTACGTCTTAGTACCTGAAGAAAGAAAGTTCATAACTCTTCAGAGCCTGCTTTCTGACACCAGTGAGTAATGCAATAACACTCCTGGAGTGTGGTCTGAACTGATGACATATAGATGCATCCCTAGGTAAATGATCTTTCATAAGAGTATCATTAGGTGACCTTGTTCAAGCACCAGATCATCTTGTTGTTAGCGCTATGTTTGCAATTGAAGGACTGATTAAAACACACACCATTTTCAAATTAGTGGCAATTGATTCCAAGCCATTTAATCCACCTACTTCATCACCGTTTGAATATTGGTGATGTAGCACACTGAAAATATGATTAATTAATTTGGAAATTCTCAGTGGTAGGGAAGAGAGGGAAAGGTTGGGGTGGAGTTCCTTATCAGGTGCTTCTCTGGAGGAGGGCTTCAAAGCCCTTGGCATTTTCATGTTGATGATTAGACACACTCCCAGTCTGAATGGAGAGCCTGTACAGTCACTAGGATCTAATGACTTACATGGGACTGACAAGTGCCTTCAGATGTCTGTAGTCAGAGGCAGGGTGGCACAGCATGAAGGTAACGCTGGGCTGTGAATCCTAGTTTCACAAACACATGCTTCTCAGGGTATTTCTTCAGCAGGCATTTTAGTCTGGCAGAGAGACTGTGTTTTGCTTTTACCCTTCTCTTGTTAATGTCTGGTTCAGCCAGCCTCTCCGTATGCAAGGAATTGTGACTGTGACACCTCTCCAACTGTTAGCTGTACAGTGCCACAGTTTACAAAACTCCATAAAACCTGAAGTATGAAGCAAGGGGAGATGGGAGAATTAATGGATATTTTTAACAGAAGAAATCCAAGGAAGTCAAACTGATTTGTTTTGAGAGGGGGATACCCAAAGTGTCAACATTTTAGGAAAAAAAATATCCTGGAGTGACCCAGTCTGCATAGGTTGAGTCTGAATTCAAACTAGACATGTATACTGTCTCGAAACATGGGTATCAGAAACAGGCCTCTCTGTTCTCAGGTCATGCAAGGACTCTGCCATAGATGCCCTGAGACTTCAGGACTCAGTCCGCTCTAAGTTTCACCTAAAACGGTGGTGGCTTTTTCCAGAAGTGTCTGCTTAGTAAGTAGGAGATTTGGGTTCCAGTGCTGCTCCAGGGGAGGAATGAATCTCTGAGCCCAGGTGACTGGGTTACAGGCTGGACCCTGGAACAGATGGTATTTTGTCATGGAGCGGGGGCAGTGTACAGCTAGGACTGCAGGATTCATGAGATCAAAGGGCAAAAAATCAAGTGATTATGTTCATACCTTAGAATGCAAGTTTGGTTTGTGGTGTTTTCTTTTTTTTTTTTTAATAATTTTTTTTATTCAGCAGTTGTCCAATAAAAATATATTAAGAATCCAGGTAGCTTTTATTGCAACCAGTCTATATATCTGTGAATACATATGCACACAGTAGACAAAAAAGATGGATTTGCAACATTCAAGTACATTTATTAATTTTCCCAAAATTAATGATATAGTTATTACATTACTGAAGTGTCTCAGTTCTGTGTCAGTTTTTCTGTAATCGTTAATTCTCTTTGTGCTGTTCCTTGTTTCGGACTGATGGACTTGGGACTGCAACATTTGCTGTAACAAATGGAAGGAGATAGGCATCTGTAAAGTGTGGTCTCATTTACCCTTCACTTTACTCAGGGTGCTTCTAGAGAAGATAATATATTTTACACTCTGTTCTGGTGATGAATGGTGATGCTCTGGATACTTTCTGATGAGAATAAATCTAAAGTTTTATCTTTGCCTTTTAGTGTATTCTGACAGAACTCAGTTCTAAAAGGCAAGAAATCCCACTACTAGCAAAAACTAATGCTTGTCTGATTTTATTTTAATCATGGAGAGAAAGTTATGTACGGACACGGCAAGACAGTGAGACAGGATCTTTCTGAGGTCTACTTGAATTCAATGGTGCAATTGTAAATTTACTGCTTTTCATGGTAAAATTAGCATTGGGGTATTTTCTTGGCAAGGAAAAACAGTTATTCTTTCCTGATAACTTGCAGTTGTCTGGTGTTCATTTCAAGCTCAGCAACAGCAGAATATAAATGGCAAAACACCAAGTTTATTGCCAGCATGCAGTTGATAATACATAATAATTATTAGTTCAGATGTCTATAATGGGATATACATATTTCTCTAAGAGAAGTTTGCAGCACTTCCTTGACAACTGCTTGTTTTAATTAATTCCCTACAGGCCATACAAAGAAAAGTGGAATGTTAAAGTGAATTTTTTTACTGTGTATCTCCATGGAGGCAAAGCAAAACATGTTCCTTGAAATCACAGCCTTGTGTATGGGTTTGCAGCCCTGGCTACTGTTAGGCAGCAGTTTTGGTGTAAGAAAACTATCAAATAGAAATATCTCTAAGTAATTTACTAGCCATCATGGGTTTGATTTTATTGCTTATCATAAAACTACACTGCAGCTGTTCAAGAGAAGAATGTACCCATTTTGTCTCTGTAAAGGTATCTGCAAAACTCCATCTTTTGTTGCTATTCCGTGTGTGAAGAAACAGATTAGTCCAGGCTTCTTGTATCCAAAATCAGACACAAATGTTTTGCTGCTGTTAAGAGTTTCATATTGCTCTGTGGATAAAAGTGCTTGTGTCTAGATTACTATCATAAGAATGGAAGAGGCTTTTGAGGCAGTTGAGCTCAGTTCCCTTTTCCTACAGGCTACGCACACCCTAAGGAGTGCCTCTGAATGCCCGGCTCTGGTGCATGCTCTGGCTGAACGCCAGCACCATGCTGGGACGAGATGCAAATATACACCTCCTGTCAGCTTCTTGCTTTCTTCATGAAGGGAGTTGACTGAAAAGGATTTTTAATGTGCTGTGGCTAATATTTTCGGAACAAAACACACAGAAAATAAGAAACTGCCTATCCAGCTTTTATCCTACATATCTTAATGGTCTTTAAGAAGAGAGTCAGTGAATAAACAGTACTGCTATCTGAATTTCTCAATGAGTGGGCTCTGACCCACTCAAATTCTGTATCCAGAATTACAAATTTACTTCTTATTGTTTCTTTGCTCTTTACAGCACCAGGTATTTTTCAAAAGACTGATAAAAAACTTATCTTCATAACCTGAAGTGAAGGGGGCAACATTGGCTCTGCTTCATTTGCAAGGAACTGAGACACAAAGGAGCAAAGAGCAACATTCACTTAAGAGTCTAGACTTTATTATAGCTTAATTGTCCCGATCATGGTTCCAGACAATGTCAAGTGCACCCACAAACATGCAGCAATTCTGTGTATCCTTGTGAATTTTGGAAAAAATAACTCAAAATTACAGTTTGAACACTTTCAGATTAAGATGTGTATTTAAAGCGCTGTAGCTGTTCCTGGGTAATTCTACTACAGGAAAAAATAACTACTGGATGGTGAATACTGAAATGATTTGCCTTGTGTTAGAGAGGAAATCTGGCAGTGACTGGTCATTACAGACTGTCTTCTTCAAGGTGACATTCAGCTGATTTAACCCTGAAAACGGGTAGGCTGACTACTGATAGTAAGAGAACTGGCAGGAATGAGATCTCTGGAATGACTAAGAGCAAGAGAGAGAGGAAAGATGTCTTTATTTGTGGCCTACTGAGGGATTTTAAGGGAAAATCCTGTTCTGCACAACATGGCCACACACATCTGCCACCATCAGGAGCTGGGATATGCTCAGGATACGCTGAACTTTGCTGTTCAAGTTTTAACAGGTTCCTATATGGTACGTATGAACTGAGTTTTCTTGAAAGGCTGATGACTTGGTTAACCAAGAGGTGTTTTTCATGTGAATGGTGAAAATCTGATCTACATTACTTGATTTTATGGCTCTGTTAGTCTCTCAAAGGGAATAAATAAGCTTAACGACCAGAAAGTTAATGTGCAAAACCAATTTTTACTCATCTAACTCTCAGAATAGGCTGAACATTTTTTTTAAGCTTTCCAGTATATTTCAGTCTGAGACAGGTACTCATTATGAAAAATGTGCTTCTGAAGATTAAGATATAGAAAGAAGCAAGAAAAAGCTATGGGGAAAACAGATAGCAAAATTCAGAAAAATTTGTGAAGTGCAACAATATTTTTATAGCTTTCTCTTTCTGGAGAAAAGTACTTAAGCACATTTACTTTGATAGAATCTCCTGGGTTTATTGCCTTATTTACGTGAATATTTTCTATGAACAGTGATGCAGAAACACTGACTTCATTAATGATACATGCAGTTCATTTCTTGGGAAAACATTTCTGAGGGAGCCCATTGCTAGCAATTAACTTTATGCTAAGAAAATCCTTATGCTAGGGAGAAAAATATGTCACACCCAGAAACAATAGCTCTTCTTGGCCTCCTCATATTAAAGAAAATTTATCTACTAACTGAACATTAGCCTGAATACTATCCAGTTTAAAAGCAGGAGCCAAACCCAATGAAAATATTTAAATTGTGTGCCAACAAATTAGCAGCACAAAAATTGGCTTAAAAACAATTCTTGAAGCTTGGACTTACGTTCATCATCTAAACTGTCTTTATTAGATTTGACAATGGTTTATGAATGTAGGAAAGCACCACAATGAATGTGCTATTTGTTCAGGTATCTAATGGCAAGAAAAGTTGCAAATTTACTTTATAAGGAAAGGTCTAGCTACGTTATACACATAACCCAAACCAAAAGTCTAGTGGTCCTTTCTGGAATAATGGGGACACAATATTTTTTCTCTTTATGGTTTTCCATCCTCAGAATATTTACTATATAAGTCTTAACCTTATTTTCTCGTTTCACATTACACATTAAATAGGGTATGGTTGTCCTTATATTTCTGTCTCAGGTGAACTTATGTCTGTGAATTCTCAATATTTCTCATCAAGAATGTCCATTTCACTTACCCTTCACTGAAAAGCTGTGCTTAAGTCCTTTCCACACAGGGCTGTGAAACGCCATCCCTCCAGTGTAAAGGTCATCCTTTTGCAAAAGTGGACCCTTGAAATGGTGTTACCACCCAACATTTAAAGGGTCTTTCATGTGTTTCCATACAGAATTTTGTTTGTGGTTGTTAAAGCAATTGGAGAACAGAAACCATCACTGCAATAAGAACTGGCCAAGAATATTTTTTTCTCATACTGCTGCCTGAAAGCCACTGAAACCCATTTCCTAAAACACAATTCCCTATGAAGAACTGTATTTACAATGAGACAAAGAGAAGGATTAAATAATATGTGAATTTCTGTGCCTGTCACCACGGAGTATAAATTTCTAGGATTAGTCAAATAAATTAGACACCGTAATAAAGGGGCCTTCAAACCTGTACCAGACCTGGCAGCTTATAATGACTTTTGTCTAATTACTTATCCAGTTCATATTTCAAGCACTCTATGACTTTCCTTGAAAAGCTGTTCCTGGTTCAAATTTTTATCTTTATTGACTTTGAAGCTTACTTAAGTGTCTCCAGTATTTGCCCAATGAATCGTGTTTGAGTTGTTTCTATGTAGAGTTTCAGGTCATGGGAGATCTTGCCTGTTTGATATTCTGATTCTTCCCACTGAAGCTCTGTGAAAGCCCTGCAATTAATGCCAGAAGGACTAGGATCTAACAATAAATGAGGGTGTTGCGAGAGTCTCTAAAAAATAACTTCTACAGCATTTTGCCTTTGTCAGAAAAATAGATCTACCTCAGTTTGTGGCCTCCAGCCTTCCTGAACTCATCACAGGGTCTCACAGGTACTTCAGAAGAACATTCTCTGCATCATTCCTAAAAGATGCATCCTTGAGCTTTACTCATAAATTATGAGTAATGCTGAAAATAAGATTACTAAACAAAATGTGGCAGGGGTAAAGGGGAGATTGTGGTGGACTGTGCTGAAAGTAACTACAGTCCTTCCATTTTGGTGAAATTCCTTAAATACTTGACTTAGGTCAAATTGTATTTAATGCTTTTTTGATGTTCATATAAAGCTGCAATGATGTGCTGATGATAGTTGCATATGACATTACATTCAGAAAAATAATTAAATGTAGTAAAAGTAAGAATATAATGTAGAAAAAACTTGATAATCTTGAGAACTGCAGACAGATGAGAAAAAAAAAAACCCAAAACATTATTCAGTAGAGGGCAAAGCTGTGAAATTTCCTCTACTTAGAATAGCTGATCAAATAGAAGTAGCATGTGAAAATAAAAAAACCGAATATATTAGCTGACTACAAGATGTTTTGGAAACTGAGATTGTGAAGAAGTCCAGTGTTCGACGCTAATATCTCTTGAAATGCTAGGTTTTCTCAGCTAGAAGAAAACTGAAGCCAGAACACATGCCTTCTTCCTTCTCCAGCTGTGTTGCTTGCAGAGGTAATGACCCCTATGCTGTTCCCAGCTGCTAATCACTTTCTCCTTCACATCATGATGAGTGTGCCTTCTAACTCATTTTAGTCAAAGTGAGCCAGGCTGTCTTAAAGATTTTCAACTGAAAATGAAAATGAGCTATCCCAGCTTATTTTGCCAGAAATAAAACAGAGCAATCACTTAAGCAGCTTGACTGGCATAATCTAAGTAAGTTGTTATCTATCAGGGTACCCGTGATAAAAAGCAGAGCATAAAATGGAATGGTAGCCCCTGGTTACCAATAGGAACTTTTTATGGTTATCATAAAAACAGTAAACTCCACATTGGGTGTGATTAGTGGTGGAAAAAAAGGTGTAGCCATAGCTAAAAAGTACAATGTACCAAAACACAGCTGCCTTTGCATTCTAGGGTTACTTCTGAGACATTGTGGAGCATAGATAAAATGTCAGAAGACCTGAAGAAGAAGAAATTTGTGACTACCCATAAAAAGGAGAGAAGCAAACAAATTATAGAACTTTTAGCTTAATTTCAATTCCTGGAAAAAATTTTGACCAAATAACCAAACCTATTTCTAAGTACCTAGAACATAACAAGAAGATAAATAACAGCACCGGTTTGTCAAGAATAAATCATGTCAAACCCGCTTTATTTCCTGCCATGACAGAACTGCAGGAACTATGAACAGGGGAAAAGAAGTAGATGTTGCATATTGACTTTCATAGGGCATTTGAAATTGTCTCTTGTGACATTCTCATAAGCAAACTCTGGAATTGTGGTCCAGATGAATACTACCAGGTGGGTGTCAGACAGCTTTGCTAACAGTACCCATGGAGTCCTTGGCAATATTTCACTGTCAAAACAGAAGGAAGGGTCAGGTGGGAATACACAGGATTCTGTCATGGGTCTACTTCTGTTCAATGTTTTTATTAACAAATTGAACTGAAATTGAATTGAACTGGAAAATATGCTTATTAAATTTGCAGATGTCATGGAACTGAGAGACATCACAAGGATGGAGGCAGGAATAAAGTTCAAAATGATCTTGACAAATTGGAGAAATGACCTAAAGATTGGATGAAATACAAGGTACAGCACTTAGGCAGAAATGATCTGCAATATGAAACCAGTAAGGGAACAGCAGGCTCACAAACAGATTCAAAAGAGAGGTCTGGGAGTTACAGGGGAAAAAGGGGCAAAGTCTCAATGGCAATATTTGTATGTTGCACTAGAGGAAAAATGTGTACTAGTTGTAGAGATTGTAGCAAAAAACAAAGAGAATGATCAGGAGTATAGAAAAAATGATCTAAGAGAAAAGATTGAAAGAAATTGTATTATTTATTTAAACTGCAGCAAAGATATAGAAAGAAAATTTTAACTGCCTTTAGGTATTTTACGTAATGTTGAAAAGATGAAATATCTACACTCCTTATGAACAAGGAGAGCAGGACAGACTGTCTTCAGATGCGGCAAGAAAGACCGACTTAAACACAGAGGGAAAAAGAATCTAATGATCAGCAGATTAAAGCACAAGAACTTTTTGCCCACGAAGGCTGTGAAATTCCACTTACATCTTAAGCATAGACCATCTACCAGGAATGGCATGTATAGACGATCTTGCCTTGAGGAGGGTCTTGACATTCCCACTAAATCTAATTTTTGTGTGATAACTATGACTATATAGCACAATAAAGAAATATTCTCTGAATTTTTATTTCATAAGAATGTTTCCTTATGAAAAGTTGAAGTTCTCCGGTAAAACCCAGTATGTACTTTGATATTTGGAAACATTACAGCAATAAGTGTAGGCACAAGGAGTTCTCAGAACTAATTTATTAATACTACTATAATCTGAAACAGCATGATGTCAATACAGAGACCTAAATTAGTGAAATGAGGATAAAGGAGCTAATTGCAACTAAATACAGTAGACAAGAATTTCTTCTGCAACCCTGGGAGATTCTCATGCATCAAACCTAATGCCACTGTGTAAAGTTTCAGTAACAGTAATAAGACAATAACTATTTTCATGCATATCAAAGACTACCAAAAATACTGTGAGAAAAAGAAATCAGCTTCACTGAAAGGTTAAATATATCATTAAATCAGTATACTTAGAGAAACTTTATTAACTTTCAAACCTTTATTAATGTCAGACTTGATCTTCTGTAAGAGTCTCTTGTTAAGTGGTAATGATCTGATTAAATCTCAAAGCTTTTTTTTTCTGTTTATGGTATAAATGCCATTAACTGCCTGAAATTCCACGGATTTACAGCAAGCTATGACCAAGAGGTCCAAGAGACATGGCTCGTGATGTAGGAAAATGGTGAGAATAGGTGGTAATTTACTATGTGACAATTTTATTTTTCTCCTTAGCAACTATTGTTAATGCGGATTTGCTTCTAAGGAAGGCTAAATAAAAAGGCAATTAATTAACAATTAAACTTTGATAACATTATTAATAGTTTGAGATTTGTTTATATGTTGTTTTTAGCCTCTTACAGATAGACTTAAATAGTAAGAAAGATTAAAATATTGTATACATCTAATCTGTTTCCTTGAAATTATTTCATTTACTTCTACTCAGCCTTTGAAATAAGAAAAGGGGATTCTACCATCAACACATTTTTTTTTTAACTGGTTTGGAATCTGTGCTTTGCTTATTGCTATGGGAATAAATCTGTCTCTCAATATAAATCCTTAGTACTGTGTCAGCTAACCTCACCATTTCAGATCTGGGCATATGTTATTTAAGAAAAAACAGTTAATTTATTCTGTTCAAATTTTAGTAACTTTTGTTGGACCCTCTACCTTTGAACTAGCATATATGTGTACTTTTTTAGTTCTGTGCATCAGTTATTGGTTTCCAGAATGAACTTGAGACACCCTCTTTTCACCCTCTCTTCAGATATTTCTACACACTGATGAGATCCACCTTAAGCCTTCTCTTCTCCAGGCTGAACAGTCCCAGCTCTCTCAGCCTTTCCTCATATAGAGATGTTCCAATTCCTTAATCATCTTTGTAACCCTTTCTGGACTCTCTCCATGTCTCTCTTGTACTGGGGTGCCCCAGAACTGTACACAGTACTCCAGATATAGCCTCATCAGTGCTGAGTAGAGGGGAAGGATCACCTCCCTCAACCAACTGGCAACACTCCTCCTCATGCTGCCTAGGATACCATTCGCCCTCTTGGCTGCAGGGACCCAGGCCAACTACTGACTCATGTTCAACTTTGTGTTCACCGGGACCCTCAGGTCCTTTTCTACCAAGCTGCTTTCCAGCTAGTCAGCCTCAAGCGTGTACTGATACATGGAGTTGTTCCTCTGCAGCTGCAGGACTTTGCACTTCCCTTTGTTGAACTTCATAAGGCTCCTGGCAGTCAATTTCTCCAGCCTGTTGAGGTCCCTCTGCACAGCATCACTACCCTCTTGGGTATCAGCCACTCCTCCCAGTTTTCCTTCATCTGCAATCTTACTGAGGGTAAACTGCCTCATCATCCAGGTCATTAATGAAGATGTTGAACAGGATTGGACCCACTATTGACCCCTGGGATACTCCACTAGTTACTGGCCTCCAATTAGACTTTGTGCCACTAATCACCACCATCTGATCCATTCAGATAGTTTTCAGTCCACCTCACTGACTTCCTATCTAGCCCATATCTAGATCTAGATAGGGATCTAGGATTTGTGGAGGTTGGTCTTGATAGTAAAAACTGAGACAATTATTTACTGTTCATAATGCTGGCATTATTTAAATAATTATTAATAAATTATTAAAGATTGAGAGGGAAAGATTTTCTTACTGTCTTGTAAGAGAAAGATATTCATTTTGCTCATTCCAGCATTGTGAATACTAGCTCTGGATTTTATCTGAGAAGCTGACAATACCTGTAACAGACATCTGCTGTGGTAGACGTTCAGACTGACTGTCCCAACGGCATTCTGTTGTCTGAAAGGTAGCCAGGAAAATGTTAAAATGTATCTTGGTGAACAAGAAATTCCACGTTCTCTGGAATGTGAAATTATCATGTATTTGCTGTCTCGTTCAGAAAATTTGGACGGCTTTCCATTATGTTTGCATGTTTCAGTCCAATAACTTTTTATTTCTTCTAAGCAGAGGGATTTTTACTTTATAGAGTGAGGCAGCAAGGCAATATTCATTTTTTTGTTCAGAAAGCCAGACTAGTCCTGATGCATATTAAAAGCTGACTCCCTTATTTAAAATTTTAAAAGCTTTTGGTTATGCCCTCTTCCAGCATCATTCCATCACTAAATATTATTTCCTGTTCTTGACATCCTTTCAGTTCCATGATCCACCCAAAAGAGTGAAAGAGCACTACAACAGTAGATGAATAATTTGTTCCCTTTCAGAAGACAGGTAATTCTGTTCTAGGCATAAATGGTTTTGTAGCCTCCTTTGGTGAAAGACATCTCACATAACTTTCAGATATCCATAAAGTATACATCTACATCTGAGTCAGTTGATCAGATTCACTTTATAATTGATAGAAAGAAATAGGTAGTTTACATACAACCCCCTCTGCATACCCATTTTGCACACTAACTTTAGGGTGAAACAGTAAAAGTACCTTCCTGTCTCCAGTAACTATAAAGAAATCCATATGTGAAAAAACAAGTGTCTGTGTAAGAGACTCTTTCTCTTGGGAGCTGACTCAGTCTTTAACTTGCATCTCTAAGGCCATAGGGAAAAGTCTGTATCAGGGTGCTCAGACACCAAGGACCAACTCCCTCATGTGCTCTGTGTTGCTCTGTGAATTGCTAGACTCGTGAGAATGAAGGGCAATGAACCAGTATTCTTGAGATGACTCAGATTCTGCCATCTATTTATTTATTTATTTATTTTCATTGAATCATTAAAGTTGGAAAAGGCCTCAAGGATCATCAAGTCCAACCCAACACCACCTAACTCACTAAACCATGTCCCTAAGCACCACATCTACATGTTTCTTGAACACCTTCAGGTATGGTGACTCCACCACTTCCCTGGGCAGCCTGTTCCAATGCCTGATCACTCTTTCAGGGGAAAAAAATTCTCCTAATATCTAGCCTAAACCTTCCCTGG